>NC_037639.1:15682036-15982036 GCF_003254395.2 Apis mellifera | reverse complement strand
GTCGTCCGCGGCGAACACTATATTGTCCCCCTCGCGAACGGCGTTGAAATAAAATCTGAAATTACACAAACATTATAGATAAGAATAATTCGATGGAATGAATAACAATGATGTATCACCTTCCGTCATCTAAATCCATGCCGACCATCAGATTGGCCGAAAGCGGTTCGATATAGTCGACCGTGTACCCGTCCAGTTGCATCATCTCGGATGGCTCGCTCCTTCTCTCTTTGTACGAGCACATGGCGAACGTGTATTGGGAAACTTGGACCAACACGTGGTACCGTTTCTTCCATTTCTTCCACACGGATTTGCCCATCGCGTAAAGATAGCCGCAATGCTTCATGTTGAACGGTTTATCCATCCGGCAACCGACTTTGATGAGAAGCTCCTGGTCGGGGCAGTTCTTCGGCACAGACATTCGATACCATTCCGGATGTTTGCACGAGAACGGCGTAGGTCGTAGGTTCACCTTGCCCAGCTCCTTATCCTCGAGCGCGAGCATCGCCGAATTCTCGGTGTACAGTCGAACCTTGACCAGCGGCAGAGGTTGCATGGTGGTAAAATCGCCTTGAGTGTCCCACCTGTAAATCGACGCGGCGAAAGAGAGAAAAAGAAAGAGGAGAGAGAGAGAGAGAGAGAGAGAAGAGAGAAAGAACAGAGTTCTGTCGACTCGAAAGTATACTATTTCGTCGAGGATACACTCGTTGCTACTCACATAGGTTTCGAGGCTTCGGCGTGGTCGGTTTGCAGCTTTTTACCGCGGTCGACCTCCATCGTGCAATAGACGATCTTGTTGGGTGGCAAACTCTTCAGGCCCCTGACCTCCACGACCACGACGGCCAGCTGGAAGGTGAGGCCCACGTCCATTTTGGTTAGCTGCGGTTCCGAGTCGGCGGAGTCGCTCTCCAATTTAACGAGGGAACCCTGACCGCGGCAGCGGGAGCGCTCACGACGGTGATTGCGCTTCAGCTTCTGCAGCCCGTATTTGCTGTCTGTCGAACCTTTCGAGACTGGCAACGACTCTAAATTAGCCATCAACAGATTGATAGACGACTTTAGTTCCTCGATGTAGAGCGACTCCATCTCTTTTACGAGAAACTTGGGCATAAGCTTGCGATTCTGTGGAAACAGGTTTGAATTAAAAAAAAAAAAAAATGTAAGAGTAAACGTAAGAAATTTGATTTACCTTTTCCATCTCGTTCACCTTCTGGAGGCGACCGTCCAGCTCCCTCCTGATGGCGGCAGCCTGTTCGTCGGCTGAGTCCAACAGGAGGGCGTTGAACAGAAGCTGATGCTCGAACTTCTTGATGCCAAGAATTTGCTGGAACATGTCGTAAAGCTGCTCCTTCGGCAGAATCATCTCCGAGATCAAAGACTGTTGTTGCATCCTGGAGGGCCTCTTGGTCTCCTCGTCCCCCGTGCCTTTCATGATACAATCGAATTTGGCCAACCAGGACGTAAGCACAGTCTCTTTGCTCAACCCGTCGATTTCCGGGAAGCGTAGGACACGAATCTTTATGTTCTCCTTGAACACCTCGCGGAAGTCGAGTTGCGAGCAAGCGCCGCTTTGAACCATTTGCATCACGCGGTCCGACGTTAGGAACACGTCGTAGTAATTCTGTATGGCGTTTCGAAACGCTTCGTCCGCCATTATTTGCGTTTCTCCCTTCAGGAAACTCTGTAAATTACATATATATATATCCACATTTTCTAGTTTTAAAAATTCTAGAATCAAGGTAAATCAATTCATCAGGAATCAATTCATAGACGTAAAATGGTATACGGCTTCTTCCATCGCTTACGTTACATCTTATCCAAAAGGTTTCTTTCGCGCGATCTTTCTTTACTTTTCTCTTTTCTTTTCTCCATTTATATGGATATTTGTATACATGAAATCGTGATAATTAAATAATTGCACTTGCAATAAGGAATGAGAAAGGATTACCTGGAAACGAGAACATATCGTTTCAAGTTGTTGCTTGGTCACTTTTAGCGGACGTTTCGTCATATCCAACGGTTGTTTGGCGTTAAACGGATATGCAACGCATCTCGACACGAACACGTACAGTTGTATCCTGGTCTTCCTTTCCTCTTCCTCTCGTTCCTGTTTATCCTGCGAAAAATAAAAAACGTAAATAAAAGTACAAAAAAATTAACATTACAAAAGAGAAGAAGAGAAGAAAAACCTGAAGATCGGTTTCGGTTTTCTCGCTGGCGACGGAGGGCGAGGGGCTGGTAGGTCTCTGAGCGTAACTAGCCGCATCCTGGGCGGCAGACATCGACGGCGATAACGAGTTTCTCGCCGCGGAGAGAGAGGAGGATGCGTCGGCATCCTGGCCGGTGCCCCCGCCAGCCCGAGGTGTCCCGATCGGTCCGTGGATCGAGCCTCCTGGGGAGGCCAACGAGCTCACGCTGCCCGAAACGGGACCGCTCGCGGTGGCGAGGCTCCCTCCGGGTCCAATCTGTCGCCGGGATCCGTACGAGCTACCGCTCCCTGCGCGAGCTCCACCGCTGCCTCCGCCACTACCGCCACCGACGCTTCCGACGTGTTGAGAACTCTGGTCCTCCTCGCTTTCCGACTCCGACGAGCTCGGGTCGATCATTCTGCTCCCTCAGGATATATACTTTTCGATATTTCCTATTCCAATCGGTCGTCAATCCCTTCTTTCCGTCCGCCACACCTACGATCAATTTCTTTTCATCTTGGAATATTCATATATATATATGTATATGTATATATGTACGTATATATGTATGTATGTATAAGCGCGCGCACATGTACGCACACGTACACACATATATACGCGAGTATCGATGCACAGTCGCAATTAAGATAAGTGAAAAAAATATTAGGAAGGGAGAGAAGAGATAAGAAAGTTGGACGGTTGAAACGCAACGAATATCGATCGCCACCGTTCGTTCGTTCGTCTCTGTTCAGTTCCATTTTCTTTCTTGCTCTATCTATCGCGTCACTCTAGTAGTGTTCCTTGTTCGAACAAGGATTGACTTGCGCGAGGATCGAGTCACGCGAGATGCACGCGAAACGAAACGGCGGCGATTGGTCGATTCGAATTGGCGGATCGTTGCGACGAAATGAGACGTCGGTTTCGAAAAACTTACGCTAGAGTGAATCGCGTGTTTGTTTACGAGTATACGTGAACTTCAACTAGTTTTAGTATACATTTAACCGCAGATGTGCGAATATGTGTGAAGATAACGCTTGTAACGTGTCAGAGTCGAGTACCGGTTTAAATTCGAGTTCGTGGCATTGTCACGCTTTTATACGCTTTACATTTCACGCGCGTTTTCGTGTTTGTTTCTTTGTTTTCCTTCCTTCTCAACGTCCCGTATTGGCCCACATTTCCGCGCATTTCCCATTCTATAAATAACACGTACACGTGGTTCCTCCTTGATACGTCTCGTATCGATTCCTCTTATTCTCAGTGCGTCCAATGTTTACACACACCCTCTCCTCCTCGATTTAACTCGTTAAATATTTTTCACGCGTACGTGCGTTTAAATATACAAACGTTCGAATTAAATTGTGTATAGCACGTCATATCTATCGTATCTATTCGTGATCGAGGATCGCGTGTCTCTATTCTTTCGATCGGGTTCTATTTTTTCTATGACGAAGAAAACGATAACGAATATATAAAACGAAAAATTAATGAAAAATTCGATCAACGAGACGCATTATACACGCAGTTTATATTGACACTTCCGCATCGATATCAACGGATAGAAACGCGCGCAACTACCGGCACCGGTATAGCTCATTATCATAGATATTCCTGTCACTCGTAGATATCCCTTTCTTTACAAATTTTCTTTTATGCTAATCGTTTTTATCGTCCTTAATCGTTTTCATTCCCATTCGATTCTCATAAAACTCGCGTAAAAATCAAAGCTCTTTCCGTTACGAAATTTTGTCATCATCGAATGAAATCGAATTTAACGCGTTCGAACGCGAAACGTAATGTCGTCGATTCGATGCGAAACGCGAAAACGAAAGATTCGTGTCGAAGGGTGTGTCGCGACACGCAGGAAGGAATACCGAAACGAATCTACTTGTTGGAGCGAATCTCTCGCTCTTACTCTTTCCCTCTTTTGGCATACAGTCGCTCGTGTCCTATCGTATTCCCATTTCCTCTTTTGCACTCTCGTTCTCTTTCGTGCATGCGCACGTGTCACAACTTTTGCGATCGTTATTACAAGCCCACTGAAACCAACCTTTTTTTTTCAAGCAATACGCGGCCACAGTGTCCCCGAATATCGACAGATCATCCTGTGTTCATGTTATCGAGCTCGAATGCACTCGGAATCTTGTTTCGCGTTACAAATGTCAAATTATTCTAGTTACTTTTCTAGACGCGTTGTTATATGACAATGCGATCTATGGAGAAGAAGAAACAAAAGGGACAGTTTAGGATTTTCTCTGGTATATACGATTTACAAACTTGCCACCGTTATTAACAAGTGTGAACGAAGGTTAAAGAGAGTGGACGGATTGAACTCTCAATGATCACGACGTGTCCCAACGTACTCGACCGCCTTCGTTCGTCTACTAACCAACCACCGATATGATAGCGCCGACGCCGATAGTGACACCGACACTGATGTCCCGACGCCGACGCCGACGCCGACGCGGCCACTGACGTTGCACATCACTGGGGAAACACTCGCGAGGATAGAGATAAACTTTCGGCAACAAGGAGAAACGATAGAAGAAAAAAAAGAAAAGGAAAAGATAAGTGGAATATGTATTCAGAAACACCGTACGAAATGTGTAACGATCGAAGAGTAACGAAATAACGGATGGAAAATGTCATCATTTTGTGAAAAGTACGCTTACCTCGATGAATGACCTCGGAAAAGAAGAGAAAATATTCCTTGTAAAAATAATCTGTCGGTAGTTTCTAAATCTAACTTGAAGTGGAAAGGGGATAAGGAAGGAAGAAAAAATAGTCTTTGATCAAAATAATTGTAATAAAATAGGAGCGAAAACGTGAAAAGGGAGCATAAAGTAAATCGAGTTGAAGAGTGGAGGAACAAATAGAGAATGGGGTGTGTCAAAGAAGGGGATTAAAAAGAGAGGTAGAGAGAAAGCAAGAAAGACGGGTTATAGGCAGAAGCAAAGTGGCAGTGGGCCATCGATTGGTTGCGCGCGATTGTCAATGTTGGCGGTCATTCGACGTTACTGCCATCGTGTCGCAGCGCGTCGTCGTCTTTCTTCTCTTTAGATTATCTATGTAATATACATATCTATCTGTATATTTTTCTTAAATAGTTTATTCTTTCCTTCTTTGCTCTTTCTCTCTCTTCTTTGTCATATTCTACTTTAATTTATATTTAATAAATTTTCGAATAAATTTTTCGTTTATCAACGATTAATAAGGTTAACTCCATCAATGATTGAACTTAATCGATGTGTTATAAAATTATAATAATTATTTCTCATTTCAGCAAACGAAAACTCTCGTTCTTTTGAAAGAAAAAATTCACGTACGTTTTTTAATCCAAGAAAAAAATCCTGATTGACCATTCATTAACGAACACAACACGCTTTCTCGGTGTTTTAGGTCAAGTGGATTCTCTCTAGAGACTCTCTAGTGTCTAGAGATTCTTACTTTATTTAGATATTTTAAATTCTGGAAAAAAATTACATATTCATCTTGTTGTTGATTTTACATTTTTTTAATTGGATATTTTCAAACAAATTTCGTAATATTACTTCTTCGATTACATACATCGATTTACAACTTTTTATTGCTGCAAATTTTTCTTCGATTTACCGATTCTCGAAACATTACTCTTATAAGCATAATTATTCTATTCTTTTACAATTATATATATATAATATTTCGATCGATACTTAAAAAAAATGAAAATCAAATGAATTCGATATATTATTACAACAAACCTGTTATATCGATTCGATAATTCGATTTTATTGTTAACAATTTATTCAATCAGCAATATTTTTTTGTGAAAACATTCTTGACCTATGATAAGGTTACGCCATTTGCTTTCCCTTAGAGTAGGCGTAATCAGTTGAAATTCTGGCACTTTGCCAGTTACGAAAAAATAGGTTATCGATCAAACGTTTTTGTATTTAACAATCTTGAATTTGCCGAAATACCTGGCATTTTTTTTTTGTCTTTTAATTTCTTTCATTTTTATTTCTCTTTATAATATTTTCTTATTTATTCGTTTATCATATTTTTTTTTTTAAATTTCACGATAATATAAAATAAAGTATTTTACAATTATAAATTTCATTTTATTAAAGCCCGATTACATTTAACTCGAATCACAAATTTTTTACTCTTTTCTAGTCACACAATGCAAATTAAAAATTAAATAATCTGATAATTATTTATTATAAAAAAAAAAAAAGATCAAGCTAGCTTTCTCGATTTTCATAAAATGGACGATAGAATGAAAATATAAAAGTGGCAATAACGACATCTCGAAGAGAAATCGGGAAATAGAAATATTCGATAGGGAAAAAAGTATCGTTCGATAAGTCTGGTTCAATCGAATATCTCGTTTGAAAACGAGTCTTGCGATTTTCGATATAAAGTCGATGATGATTGATGATCGGAAATTCAATGTCATCGATATGAAATATGTCGATATTGTGGTAAAGAATAAATACAATGGCAGTGAGAACGATTCTTTTATCTTACGAAACGTATGAAGTTACGTAAATTCGTTCGTGTAAATATTAATCCATCTTTTTCGGATAGTTGGAATAAAAACTGTTGTTTGTCACCAATGTGTAACACAATGCATGAAAGATCAAGATATTTTGATTGAAAGATCAACAGGGAGATTGTCAAAAAAAGAAGATTTTTAATGATTGCTGCTACATTGATCGACCATCTGTTCTAAATACGCTAGATATCATGAGACGAAAATGAGAGAAAAATCGAAATATTTTTCGTATAATCATTTCAAATGAAATAATATGAAAATAATCTCTTTATCGGAATACCTGTCAATTAGTTTTGCAACATACGACACCGTTGTGGAGTTTGAAGAAACTCGTAACGTTGTTAACCGGATCGGATAGCATAATAATAATGTAGTAGATGAAGAAGAAAGAAAAATTCGAAGGAATAAGCAAGGAATAAACGGGTAAAAAAAAAAAAAATCGCTATGTATCAATTACTACATTTTCGTAGTCGTTCTTTGCGAACTCTTATCCTGGGATTGATTTGCTTGACTTTTTATGCATATTATCGCACTACTTATTACGATGTCCCTCAATATAATGTACCACGAAATGTCAGTGAGTATGCTATGTATATGATATATTATTAGAATAATATTTTATATTTATTCATCTTGAAAAAACGAAATTAATTTAACATTTATATGTTATCGTTGATGGTACATCTTATATTTATATTTAATATAAACTTTATATTTTATTCAGGCCGATCTACGTCTCAGGAAATTTATAAGCAACGGTCAAACGTCACTATAGAGCTTCGTATGTCATCTTTGCCCAAGAATGATTCTCCTGAATTATCAATCGTTGACACTTATAACGTACAAAATGTTAGTAATCTTTCAAATTCTTTGATTACTACGCAATCAACATCTAGCTCTCAGACGACAAACGTATCGATTCCTGTTTCCAAACAAAGCAACGAAAAGTCACAGACACGAGTGGAAAAGATCATAAATGAGACCAAAGATGTCTCTGTTCCTTTGAATGAGTGCTCTGCGCGTGCTATTTATGAAGCTGGTCATATGGTACCAATTCCAGAAAAATGCCCAAATTTTGGTAAAGAAATGGATCTGGTAATCATAATAATGTCTGCACCGACACATCTAGAAGCTAGGATGGCGATACGACAAACATGGGGTCATTTTGGTCAAAGAAGTGATATCAGTATCTTATTCATGTTAGGTGCAACTATGGATTCCAAAGTGGAGACGATTTTGAGAAAAGAGCAAAAAACTTACAACGACGTGATACGCGGAAAATTTTTAGATTCCTATTCCAACTTGACGCTTAAAACGATATCTACTCTTGAATGGGTGGATAATTATTGTTCCAAAGTTAAATTTCTTTTAAAGACTGATGACGATATGTTTATTAATGTTCCACGTTTGCAAGCTTTTACAATTAAACATGCGAGAGATAAAAACGTAATATTTGGAAGATTGGCTAAAAAATGGAAACCAATTAGAAATAAGAAAAGCAAATATTTTGTGTCCCAAGCTCAATTCAAACATGCCGTATTTCCAGACTTTACTACCGGACCAGCATATCTCTTATCCAGTGATATCGTGCGTAAATTATATGATGCTGCATTGGATCAAACGTATCTTAAACTCGAAGATGTTTTTGTGACTGGTATAGTAGCGGATAAATTGGGGATAAAAAGGACACACGCTAATGAATTTTTAAATAAAAAGATTTCATATAGTGCGTGTAATGTTCAACGAGGCATTAGTATTCATATGGTCAAATATAGCGAACAATTTGATCTTTGGAAAAAATTATTTGATGGTAAAAGTAAATGTAAATGATAAACAGCGCTTAAAGTAATAGATATTCCATATCCTACTAGCGCGATACATCATTTGATTCTCTCTATGACGATCGATCAAAATACACCATTTATTCGACTGTGCTCGGTTAGATGCAACAAATAATAAATTAACTTTTTTTTTTCATTCGAATATTTAATTAATCGTAATAGAGATTTTTCTTTTTCTTTTTTTTTTTCTTTTTCTTTTTTTCTTTCTATTTCTTTCTTTTTCTTTAAATCAAAAAGAAACAGGAATCATGAATTGAAATTATTATTTAATGTAATAATATAATTGTGTCTTTTATATTTCGTGAACGGACAATTCGTGGTTTTATGCCTTAACTATCTAATATATAATAATACTCGTCTAATACTCATAGCGTACTTAATATTTTAATATTTTCTAATAGGATTAGAAAAACTTCCTATTTGCACAATTTCTCGTTAATTTCGATTGAAGTTTGTGTGTATTCATGACAAAGCGAACGCTAATTGAGAATTTGCGGCTGTTTCTGTTAAAATATTTTTCGGAGATAGGTTTTTGTTAGATATTAATAAGAATAACACAACGATTTAATACGATTACAGAATCGATTATTCGTTAGATAATGATATATGCTTATATAAATAAATTACAATAGATCTTTTTTTTTTTATTTCTACGATGAAATACATTATCAAGCGATCAATAATATGATATTTAAAAAAGTTTTATCCATAATCTTGACAAACTTTTGAGCAAGTTTTTTTTGAATCAACAGCCTGCATAATTATTAAGAATATATAATGATTTGATGCAAGATTTTTATTTCTCTTAAAAAAAAAAAAAAAAAAAAAAGAAAAAGAAAAAAGAAAGAAAGAAAGGAAGGAAGAAAAAGAAGAAGAAGAAGAAAAAATAATCGCAGTTTTGTAATTTAATATTCGAAAGTGTAAATGAAAGAACGCATTTATCATATGATTGATTTTGTATTATGCATGTACTGGTTTGCGATTGATCGAAATGGATTGACTTTCTTTTTTGATTGAATCAATGAATTTTGAAAAATCACGAAAATATCGTATTATTTAAAAATGAATGTTTTCCATAAAGAAAAATGAATACAAATGAAGCAATGACGAATATATTGGGAAGAATGAAACGTACAATATAAAAATTAAATTATATGTATATTGTACTTATATGCCAGTATTATTGGTCGTGCATATCAGTACATAATACACGAAACAATGAATAATGACTTAACGATTATAACATGCCTTCCGAAATGACCGATATCGATTTATATCAAGGATTGTGTAATGTGTATACGGTCATTATTTATCTACATTCCATACTTTTTGCTAAAGTAATTACTATTCTCGAACGATTTGTATTTTATTCTTATACAAACTCATTACAAGTATTTTGCGAGATTAAACGAATATGTAAATGACATGTACGAACAAATTCCATATCGATTTTTTTCGATAAAATAATTGTTATAGCTTTACGATAATTTTATTTCGAAAACGAAATTTGTCTCGATTTAAAATTAATATAAAAGAATCTCAGACATGAATGTCCTATCATTTTACAACAAACGTAAATATATCTAATTTTTCTAACAATATCCTGATTTACTGATTTCTATGAAATATCCCCAAATTTTAATTTTAATTTTAATTTTAATTTTTCATATTGATCATCATGTCAATCAAATCTAAGCTCGTAATTATTTTAAATATGTTGCCAACTATATAGCTCAAAAAAAGGTTTTTTATTTAATATCTTACGCATGTACGAATGATACAAAATATGCTTTATTTTTATGTATTTTTTGTGTATATGTATATGTATGTCTGGTATATGACAAAACATTGAAATTAGTATCGTTATTTCTAAATACCGTAGATGAAATATAAAAAAAAAAAAGACAGGAAAATTGGAATAAAAGGAGAACAAACATTGAATAAAAATTGACTATCGACGCCATCTTTCGAGTATCAAGACATATCTCGAAAAGAGCTCAACAGATGGTGCTGTAATCATTTCTATACTTCGCCGCACTTTGGAAATAGGGCTGATTTCCAAATTGTGGCCGATCTCTATTTTTCTTCCATCTTTCCCCCACTCCTTTTTTCTGCATTTGCTCTTAACAAAGGGCAGAACATCAATTAAACGTATTTTCATGATTTCTTTTCTTTTAGGATTACGCAATATCTTAATCTTTAATGTAAAAAAAAAAAGAAATAATATATTCTCGGCTTTATAATAGAACTCGTGACCTTGAAAAACGTAACGTATCTCGATATTCAACGAGTGCTGTATATATCGTTACATAAGGATAGATAAGGCGTAGATTATATAGAAGAATAATCAAGTATAAGAATTTACATGTTCGAGAGAAATGAATAACAAAAACGGAGGAAAGATATTCTTTAATATTCGTAATTTCTAATTTGATAAAATATTATATATGATTATTATATTATATACAGTCGATCGATTTGTTATTAAATTAAATCAAGAAAATTTGATCTCGGTATATTTTTTTCCATCGTTTATATCGATAAAATAAGAAAAATCGTAGAAATTTATTATATTAATATTCATGTTTCGAAGAGATATAAATTATTATCGGCACAGTATTGGTAGCGTTTCGCAGCTAACTTTAATTCTATTGGCTATCCCTTGAACATATACACTTACATATATATAAGGTGGAACGCAAACTCGAGTAGTATCAGTGGATGGAAAATGGCGACATCGAAAAGTCAGCGTTGGATGGTAGATTCGGGCATTCTGCGTAAAAGAAATGGAGAAGAGGAACCACAGGAGCTGTTGGTGTTTGGATATAGCTGCAAATTATTTCGAGATGATGACAAGGCGAAAATGATTGATCAAGGAAAGCATTTGATACCATGGATGGGCGATAGCACGTTGAAAATAGACAGGTCCGTTTCCCTAACCTAGACAAATTTATCATCTAGGATATTTATTCTTACATAAATGCACCGTACATATAACCTTTAGAAGAACGATTAATCGAAGCTAAACGAAATGCAGCAATTGGGAAAATTCAAGCATAAAAATGGTTTACGTACGGATAAGCAATTTGGAGACTGTTTAAGGTTTCTGCAGGTGTCTTGGCTGCTTGAACAGGCGGTGTGGAAGCGCGATATATACGCGCTCTGCACGGCCGTAGAGCAACGTGCTCTCATTGACGTTGGTGTTTGTGGCTGACCGTCGGCGCAGCAGCAAGGTGAGACACAGCGTAGAGAGACAATCGGCAGCTGACGATTGTAGGTGTACTACAATCGTTCAGCATGGTATGTATTTTAGCGTTCTAGAATCGGGCGTACCGGTATATGTACATAACGAACGCAAAACGCGTTTTCCAGTTGTTCGCTACTGCTTCTGGATCCGTTGCCAAAATTGTACGGTATATATATATATAATCGAACGATCGTGTACACGTAAGATTCGTTGTTGTTTGATCGAATAAACGCGAGAGAGAGAGAGATTTCGGTTACTGAAAAAAACTTTCTATCAATTCTTCGTAATAGAAAGAATCAAACGGATCAACTATCAATCGTTATCGTCGTTGTTTTAATTATCGGTAATTTTTTATTGGTTAATTTTTAAACGTTTTTTTCCAAATCGATAGTGAGATATACAAAGATAAAACGGGGAATGAAATATGAATGATCGAGTATGGTATAATTGTATTCTATTTCAGAGAAATTTTGACTTTGACTCAAGCAGGGTTCGCTTCGTGACATTAATTTCCAGATGCCGCAATCGGGCAAATTCTCCGTAAAAACGCATACCATCTCTTCCACCTTTAAATTGATTTATGTATGTGTATAGATACGATGGACGCGGTGCTCTGGGGGACTTGCGGATATACGAACCACCGACAGGTGGGTTCGATCAACGAACCATCTTGACGGAAGATGAAATAAAAGTGGAACAATTATGCGACGAAGAGCGGTATCGGTCTCTTTACAATAACGAAATGGAAGATTCCGTTTATCACGGTGAGTAAGAGATAATAATTTATATGTGATATGTGAAATTAATTGATAACGAAAGATGGAAGAAGAGTGAAGAAATATTATTATAATATACATCTCGTTCACAGAGGAAGAAATGAAACGATTGCATCAAGCTTTGGATTCTGAGAATACGTACAGTCAAGTGGCGTACGACTACAACGAGGAGGGAAACGGATCCAAAATGGCGTGTGACGATTCCCAGAGTCCAAAACGTTCGGAGGGTTCTCAAGAAGAAGATCAGGCTTTCGTCCCACCGGCTGATTTGGAAATTCCAGAAGGGATTCCGTTGGTTGGTAAAACAAATAAAAAAAATATAAAATGAGAAAAGATAAGATCGATATTTTGTGTAACGGGGGAAAATCTTATTGTATAATCTTGATCACAACTCATCACGTACTACGATATGATATTTATTTTTCGTTTTTTTTTTTTTTTCATTGTACGAAATAGCCGGAAACGCAAAAACTGAATGCCATCATAACAAAAACGGCGTTGTTTATAAGTCGTCAAGGTGGACAAATGGAGATTCTGATTAAGGCGAAGCAAGCGAATAATCCACAATTTTCCTTCCTGTCGATAGACGGACGGCTTCATCAATATTACAGATGTATACTGGACGCGATCAAGAGTGGGAAATATAATCCCGAAAAACAGCCGGAGAAAGAAGAATCCGGTACGCATATTGTTTTTTATTTAAAAAAGAAAGAAAAAAAAAAAAAAGAAAAAGAAAAAAAAAGAATCTCACATCTAATCGGAACAAATTTTTCAAATTGTTATTGTCGTGTTAATATAATCGAAGAGAGTTAAAGCAGGATTTATTTACCCACATCTACTTTGATTCTACTTAGCTTTTCCATCCGTAAGTACTTCCACGTTATATTTGTTGATCCGTATTAACCTTTTGTAACACATAGGAATCATTAGTAAACTTGTATATACACGCTTGGATATACGTTAAAACTTGCCATTCATTTTCAATGATAGAACAAGAAGAAGGATCATCCGATCAAGACGACGAACCGTATCTTCATCCGAGCTTGGCTTCGTCGTTCACCAAGATCGAAGCGGTGTGTATTCGCAACTCGTGATAAAGTTAATTCGTACGTTTTCGAAACCGTTAAATACGTGCTTGTACGTATAATAAAATCTCGAATTGGTGTTTCCAGGCACCCAGTATACCGAGTATACAGTACAAACCATCGGCGGATTGTGCTTATTCGATGCTTGTAAATAAAATAACCGGGAAACCACCGCCATCGAAAGCACCGGCCCAGCATTCCGAAACAACGATTCAATCGGCAACCGGAATAGGATATTATCATCACGTGCCAGGACAGGTATAACACGGGAGTAAAAGTCTGATCTTATCGAAGATGAATCGATTCGGTGGGGAAACGATGAAACGATTCTTATTCTTCTTTCCTTTTGTAGAGCTATAACGCTTATTCGAACACGGTTACGGGGACAGGGACGATGAGTGGAGCGGGGACAGGGATGGCTACGACAGCGATCACGCCTGTACAGTATTCCCATGGGCCGGTGATATACGGGCCAAATGGGCAGATACAATCGCCGTTGCAAATCACGGTGGCGAACATGCTGCCATCTGCCAGCGAAATGGTGAATTCGTCGCAGATCACGACCAACGAAACTCAGCTACCGTTGGTACCGTACGGATCCACGTCCCAGAAACAATTGAGCAGGCCTTCTTTTATCGTTCCACCGGCGGATGTGCAAATAATCATCGACAAAATGGCCAGTTACGTTGCGAAAAATGGTAGGGATTTCGAGGCGATCGTGAAGAATAAAGGAGACCCGAGATTCAATTTTCTCGAGTTGTCGCACCAGTATCACGGTTACTACGCGCATAAGTTGACGATATACGAGGGTGCTGTGAACCCAAAGGTATTGACGGAGGAGGAGTTGTTGCAGAAGCAGGAGCCCCAAGAGGAGAAGCAAAAGAAGCTGGAAGAATTGCAGAAGAAGCAGCAGAGGATGGAAGAGGTTCAGAAAAGAGTGAAAATGATACAGGCAAAAAAGAAGTGCGAGCCGAAATTGAAAGAGGCGACGTTGGGGATGGGAACGACGGCCACGGCGCTGGCGACGACGATTGCCACGACGGCGACGGCGACAACGACCACTACGACGACGACGATGACGACGACAACGACGCTGACAACGACCACGACGACGATGACGACGACGACGGGGACGATGACGTCTACCACAACCATGACGAGCATGTCGACCGTGTCGACCATGCCGACGGTGTCGACGATGACGACAACGACCATGACGACGATGATGATGATGACAACGACTACGGGGACGACTACTACAACGACCACGACGATGACAACGACGACAACCTCGTCGTCGTCGTCGACGACGATGATGGCGACAGCTGCAACGACGACCGCGGCGAGCACAGAGGGTGTAAAACAGATAACGACCGTGTCGTTCTCGATAAAGAAGCCAAAGGACGGCGAGACGGGGGTGATCGAGAAGCGAAACGCGCTCTTGTTGGAGGAGAGCGACGAGGACATGGAAGAGGAGGGGAAAGAAATTGGAAACTCGAAGCCGAGCTCGCCGCAAGATTCGAGCGAGCAGTGCGCGCTCGTGGTTCTCGGGACCTCGACCTCGACCTCGACCTCGACCTCGACTTCGACCTCGACCTCGACTTCGGTCGAGAAGGAGAACGTGGTGGTCGGTGGAACGTGGAAGTCGGAGAAGAAGTGGAGGAACGAGGAGAAGGAATTGGTAGATCTTACGGACGAGATTCTGGAGGATTGCCAGAAGGAGATCAGGCACAAACAGGCGGAAGAGAGAATCAAGGACAAATTGGTGGCGGCTGCTAGGGACAAATTGGCGGCCAACTCGAGGGAGAGGCAGCTCCAGTTGGAGAGGAAGAAGAAAGCGGCCGCGTTCCTGAGCCAGATACAGAGTAGCGGTTTACCGAAGGGGGCCGGGGGGGCGGCGGCGAATCAGACAGGGGCGAGGTGCAAAGACGATTCGGACGAGGTGCACTCGGTCCCGTCTCCGTCCCCCTCGCCGTCGCTCGAGGACGCGAAATCCTCCTCCTGCGACTCGAGGAGCACGGGTGGAAATTCATTGATGGACAGATTGAAGAGCGCCGATTTGACCGGGAAAAGGTCTAGGCCGCGGTCGAGGAGTCCAAGCGGGAGTCGAAGTTACACAGATAGGCAAAAGTTTCACAAGAAACATAAAAAGAAGAAAAGTTCTCACAGAAGGTAACGCGACTTTTTCGATCGATTTAGATCACGCGTTTAACACTTTACGTTTTCGACGTAAGCGACGTAGCGTACTTGATTCTCTTCTCTTTCTGTCTCTTTGTTTCTCTCATTCTCTTTCTCTCTTTCTCCTCCTCCTGCTCCTCCTTCCTCCCCACTCCTCCCGCTAATCTTCTCTCTTCCTCCGTTTCTCTCGCATTCATCGTTTGTTTGTCGCAGCAACCACGACAGTCCGAGCAGTTCTCGATCACACAGATCCAAGAAGAGCAAGAAGTCCTCTTCCAAGCATAGGTCTCCGTCGCGAACACCGTCTCGAAGGCATCATCATAGCGCGCGGCGAAAGGGAAGCAACTCCTCGTATTCGGATTCGAGCTCATCTTGAGAGCGTGCTCTCCTCGTATTTGCATACGCGCGTAAAAACTTAAACTCTACACGTACGGCACATATATACATACATATATACGTGTACGCATACGAGTTATATATAAGTGTGCGTGTAAATACGTATGTATACATAGTTTCGAGGATATCTATGTTGATGATTAATGAATGCGTCGACGATAATCGAAGGGTTCGTAACAAAAACGATCCTTCGAGAAAACAAGGTCACGAAACACAAGATTCACCGCAATTTTACGATTATTGGTTATAGATGTATCATTTCTTCTGCGCGATTGCGATTGCGATTCAAGGGAAAAAACAAGGGTTTGTTGACGTTCGTGTAACGAATATCATTTTGTAAGCGAAAATGTAAATTGGATGGAAAGGCGAGGATCCGTTCTTTTGAAGAAGGATTGGGGGAAAAAAAAGTCGGCGAGGGTCGTTTTTGATACGAATCCCTTTTCAATTTAATATAACTTTTGTCCAATGAGAAATAAAAAAAAAAAAAAAAAAAAAAAAAAAGTCAACGGAAAAGAAAAATGGAAGAATAAAAAAGAAGAAAGTTTTAACAAGATATCGTATTGTTGATGTAATTGTAATTTATTTATTGCTTCTCCTTTATCCGACCATGGATAATATAAATATAACGCGCAATTGAATAAGATATATGTATATATATATATATACGATAGATGAATCGATGACACGGAAATGCGACCTAACGAATCATCGTGATTCGATTCGTGAAATCGAAACGAGTCGAGTTTGCATCGATTTTCGTAATCGTAAACATCTCGATGATCGATCGTGACGTATTCGTAAAGAAATCTATATCCGAGCGTATCTTTTTTTTTTTTTAAATTCGGCAGAGAAACATCTTTATTTTTTTTCCCTGTTTAATGGATAAATATTTTGTTTCCATACATGTTTTGATACGTATTGTATTATATTTAACATCAAAGGTTATCGATTCAAAGTAGTATTCCACATACATATATATATATATATATACGTATTGTATATAATATCGCGCGGTATCGATGGATTGAACGCAAACACGAGAGAAAAAAGCAAATGATGCGATCTATTCCGAGTATCCACTCTCTTTATCCTCTTCTTCCTCCCCCCCCCCCTCCATCTCCTCGAACGTTTCTATCGTCTAAATAAGTAAGCCAAGTAGTTCTTCGTCGGTAATTCGTAGTACGAAAATAGAATCGATGCGTTATGCATTTAACACCGATCGAATATAAACTGCCACGAGGATTTATTTGCGCCAAATCAATTGCCGCCTAATTGAGTTTAATAAATCGAGAACGGATCGTTCGAATTACGCAAAAGGCTACTCGAAAGAGACGCGAGGGAACACCTGTTCGAACGGATAACATTGGACAATCTCTCTCTCTCTCTTTCTTTTTCTCACTAGAATGTCGGTAAATAGGTAAAGACGAACGTTTTTACCGATCGATTTCCCTATATTCGTTCCTTGCTAAATTCTATCCCCACTCCGAAATAAAGGAGCGAGATGAAACAGAGTGACTTTTCACGAGCGGATAGAAGGCCTGTATCGTAAATACGTTATTTTTCGTATCATTCGCGTAGCCAAGTACCAAGGAATCTTTTTTCTTTCTTTTTTTCTTTCTTTCTTTTTCTCACCGAATAAAGAATACCATTCACGAGCACGCACCCAGATATCTTTGTGCGTCGCTTTTGACGCGATTACGTCAAATTATGCCTTTTGTCGCTTTATATAACGGCATTGATTAATTCGAATCGCGAAATAAGATTGCTTTCATAAAAGGTGGAGGGAGGGGGGTGGGAGAGAAGCGTTGACAAAGAAGAGGAAAGAGGGATCTCGATTTACTCGGGTATCGATTCGGGTCGAATATCGATGGAAAAAAGAATGGAAGTGCACGAAAAACTTTCCGAACTGGGCGATGATCACGATAACGATGAAAGAACGAAAATAAATATTACTCGTGAGGGAGAGAGAGAGAGAGATAGAGTTGATCCTCCTTGAGAGAAGAAGAAGAAGAAGAAGAAGAAGAAGGGGAGGAGAGATTGGGATACTATCGGAGAGTGCACTAGTGGTAAATTGTTAAATTCCACGATATGTTTTTTCCCCCCTCCCCCCTCCTTTTTTTTCTTTTCCTTTTTTTTTTCTTTTCTTTCCCTTTATCTCGCGCGTTCGTCGCCTGTTTAGAAACGCGTGCGAATGTGTTCGGCTCGAGATAATCGTGTATGGAATATTACACACGTGACCATACTTTGATCAAGCAGAGGTCAAGTGTGAATTGCCTCAGATTTATAAGTTAACTCGGTCGCATGGGACCGGTCAGTCAGTCAGTCAGTGTTGCATACTCAATATCAGTCGGAATAATAGATAGATGTCGACGCAAACGTTGGTAAGTATATCGACAAGAGATAGGAGAGGGAGCGAGAGAGAGAGAGAGGAATCGAAGATGGGATTCTAGTATCTCTCTTCGATTCTCTCGATTCCTCTCTTTTCTTCCTCGTCGATCGAGAGATACGCGGGATGAAAGAAAGAATTCGAAATGATGAATGGCCAAGAAAAAAAAAAAATGGCAGAGATTACCAACTCTTGGTTTCTTCTCCTCCCATATCTCGAAAGATTATTTAAGAAAAAAAGGATAGGTGATTAAGGAGCGAATTTGGAACGACAGTTACAGCCTCGACAGGCGAGGATCTTGGATCCTTCGGATAAGTATAGGCCGGAGCCTGTTTACGCGGGAAAATTGAAAAGGGAGTTCAGAGATTACTCGGAGGACCGGAACGATCCGGTGAAGGAGCGCGTCAGAAAGACGTATCAGAAGATGCACTCGAACCAAACCGTCGATTTCGTGCGATGTGAGTCATCAACGTACAAATATATACAATAACACAATTCAATAGGATGGAAATTTAATTTTTCGAATCCCCTCCCCTTCTTTTCTAGCACGCATGAAGGAGTGGTTGCGATTCGACAAGTTCAAAATGACGGTGAAGGAGGCTCTGACCAAGTTGAACAATCTGGTGGACGAGAGCGACCCGGACACGGATCTGCCAAATATCGTGCACGCTTTCCAAACCGCGGAATTGATCCGCAAGGAGCATCCGGATTTGGATTGGTTCCATTTGACCGGTTTGATCCACGACCTGGGCAAGGTAAGAAGAAAGGAGGAGAGAAGAAAGGAGGAGGGAGAAAATACTTTTCCTCTTCTCTTCGACGCAGGTGATGGCGTTTTTCGGGGAGCCGCAGTGGGCGGTGGTGGGCGACACGTTTCCCGTGGGATGCGCCTGGGCCGACTCGATCGTGTACAGGGACACCAGCTTCGAGGATAACCCGGACGGCAAAGATTCCCGATACAAGTGAGTACGAAAAAGGGAAGGAAGAAGAGACGACGTAATATCGATTATATCGTTTCGTTTCAGCACGAAATACGGCATGTACGAGCCGAAATGCGGGATAGAAAACTTGCTCATGTCCTGGGGCCACGACGAGTATTTGTACCGCGTGCTTGTGCACAACAACTGCAAGCTGCCCGAGCAGGCTCTGGCGATGATTCGTTACCATTCCTTTTATCCGTGGCACGCTGGCGGCGACTACATGCACTTTTGCACCTCGAAGGATATGGAAACGTTGAAATGGATCGTCGAGTTTAAGTGAGTAGAGAGAGGAAAAAGAGAGAGAGAGAGAGAGAGAGAGGGAAAAGTGAGCTATCGAACGATCGCGTTTCAGCAAATACGATCTGTACACGAAGAACAACGAGGTGCCAGACATCGAGAAATTGTGGCCGTATTACGAGAAACTGATCGACAAATACGTGCCGGGGGTGTTGGAATGGTAACGGAAACACTGGATTGGATTGGAAGATTGGACATTTTTGGCGCGCCAAGCGAACCGTCCATCGATCTATCGATTCTCCACGGCTTTCGAGAACAAAATAAAAAAAGTGGATATATATATATATATATATCCTTTAATCGATGTACGATACGATAGAATCGTAAATTTGTTTAGAATTTTCTTAGTAAAAGGAAGAAAGTAATGGGTCGAGCGTTGATCCAATCAAGGTCTATGACGAGTAGTTTATCGAAAGAGGGAACAAGAAAAGATGAGGAATGGATGAGGTAGGAAACCTTCGCTCCAATTTTTCCTTTCCTTTTGTCCATTTCTCGAGCAAAGTACAACGAAAGCTTCGAATGATTCCGTCACGTCATCAAAGAATAAATGAACAAATAAACAAAATAAACAAATAAAAATACCCTTGTTTCACGACGAAGGAAGGAAAAGGGAGGGAGAGAAGAATTTTGCGTTGCGATGCGATGCGACGCGTCGTTGATGCAATGTTGGGAAGAAGCTCTATAAACCACGGTTGGTATGCGTGGTTTCGCGGGTAATCGAAAACCCATCTTCTTCGTCGCCGTTGTCGTCGTCGTCCACTTTCGAGAAGACCCATCCGTCCTGTTCCCACATCCGATTCGTTCCATCGATAAGGGGAGGGAACGGAAGCGTGCCTCTCTCTCCTTGACGGGACAGAGAAACTTCTCTAAACGACGACTTCTCTTGCTCTACTCGAGGAAACGCTTCGACGAGGCTTCTCCTCTTTATCTCTCTCTCTCTTTTTTTTCAAGAACGGGGGAAAAAGCGCTCGCGCTTCCGTTCCTGGGGGTGAGAAAACGGCGCATCTCCCCCGTACTCTCGGGGGGGAGGCGTGTAGGCCGGTGGAGAAGGTCGGCGCGGCGGCGAAATTGGCTTAGTCATCGTCGCGTTATTACGGGATATTACGGGGTATTAGCGGGAAGAGCCGCAACGACCGACAACCATTCGTCCCCGCGGAGGGGAAGAGAGATCGGCCTGCTCGTGAATCACGCTTCTCCACCTTGCGAAGCTCGCGTCGAATTCCTGGAACTAACGCGACGCGAGGTAAACCGAACGAATGGCAGCATTTAGCGGGGCGAGGTGGTGGGGGGGGCGTGAGATCGCACGGCGGAGCGTGAGAGGCAGGACGCGACCGTCGAATATCCTCCTCGTTAATTCCTCTCTCTCTCTCTCTCTCTCTCTCTCTCTCTCTCTCTCTCTCTCTCTCTCTCTCTCTCTCTCTCGCTCTAGCTCGTTGCGTTCGTTGGAAGGATCGATCGATCGACGTCGAGGACGATAGAGGAGAAGGATTGGGTAAGGCGTCTTTTCCCGATGATGCAAGCTCGCGAAATTCCGAGTGACGTGTCGCGCACGCCTAGCGACGAAAACGCGATCACGCCAACTTTTCGTTCCACGAAAGCTACGCGCGAGGGACACGACGTACGTAGCGCGGCTAGCGGGAATTCGTTTCGCCGATCGATCGATTCCCCGAAATCCGAGCAGCGTTTCGCCTCTTCGTCGTATAAAGCTCGCTGGCTCCCTGCGGAATTTCGAGTAACGATTATAATGAGAGACTAACGAGAGAGGAAAAGAAAGGAAGAAACGAAGACTCGATTCGTTTCGCGTATATATACGAATAAAATACAAAGTGGATCCAAAGCGAAAAGAAAAAGAGAGGAAAGGGAGGGGGAGAGGGGAGAAGGGAGGGGGATTGGTCGTTTCGAGGCTCGACTTTTGACCTGAACCAGCGCGATTACTCCAATCTCTCTCGGTTCGTTCGTTCTCCCCGATTTTGTTCCATTTAACGGTTCTTCCGGTGATAAGAAGGCACGGACGAGGCGGCGCCTCGCCGCTTCCGCGTCGCACGCTCCCGCGTGTGGTGGAAAATATAGGAGGAAAGGGAGAAAAATTCGAGCCGAAACTCTCGTCGAGATCGAGATCGAGATCGAGATCGAATTATCTGAACGTGTAAAAGGAAGTATAATTACACGTAGTGTAACAATATATATATATACATACACACACACATATATATATATTAGCAGGATCGATCGACGACGACGGCGACGATCGAGAAGGAAAACGGAATCGACGACGGAATCGCGGTGGATCGCGATTGGAAGCGCGAGGCCCCAACCGGCGGGGAGCAGTAAATGGGATGGATATATACGCGAGCGTGCGTTCCCGAGCACGGTATTCGGCAGTCGGCGCGCGACGTTCGAACGGAGCGGGTCGCGTGTTTCCGTCCCGTTCCGTTTCAAGTTGTCGCGGTCCCCCTTCATCGGTCCTCGATTCGATCTCCCGACGGAGATCGGGAACGGCGCGACGCGGGGAAAGGAAAAGATCGATCGATACAAGAATCGTGGTAAATGTTGGATCGGCTCGTGTTTTAAGATGACCGCCTCGGCATTGCCCCATTTAACCCATCCCATCCGTCTCGATTCTGTCTTCTCGCTGTCCACGTCGAGGTCCTCCTCGCCTCCGCGGTTCTGGCCCCGGTCCTGGTCCCGGTCCTCCTTGCCGTTGCCCGCGCGCAGAAAGAAGAAACCGAGCCGGTGGACGATCCATCGTTGCGATCTATATCGTTTGAGATTGCGTCACGCGATAAAAAGCCAAGCCGAGCTCGAAAACGCGAGGTCCCGGATTCTCGAAACGTCAAAATAAGAAATCACGATTTCGAGTTGTTCGTGACGTAATATATACGAATGTGACGTAAAGAAAAGAAGAAAAGAAAAGAGAAGAAAGAAGCGAGAGGGGCATGTCGATTCCAAGTGTCGGAAGAGATCGATCGGGAAATCAGAGAAACTCGGGGGACGAGACGAGGGGAGGGGAGAAAAGTGAGATATAAATTGGATCGAAGAGATAGGGGTGAAAGGTGGATCGCGAGGTTAAACTCGTGGATTGAGGAGCCGGCTATGAAAGGGAAGCTGGCAACTCGTGGTCGGCTCGTGACCCGTGACAACGAGGGGCAAGAAGAAGGGGAGAAGAGGAGGAAGAAGGCGAAGGCATCGGTGCGGCCGCTCGAGCGTGATTCCGGCCGCGCTCGCGTCGCGCCGCTTCCTATTCGCGGGACGACCATCCCACGGATTGGACGGACGGAAGCAGCGGTCTCGATCGAGCAGCAGATTCGGGGGGTCGAGGATCGGCCGAGGATAGCCTCGATCGAGACGGCGCCGGTCGATAATCGCCGCCACCACCGTCGCCATCGCTACCACCACCGTCGTCATCGCCACCACCATCGTCACCACCACCATCGCAACAACCACCATCATCATCGTCATCGCCACCGCCATCGAATATTCGAGAGAGATTATCGGCGGAGGATCGTTGAGCAAGGATTGAAATGGAGGAACGAGGAGGAGGAGAAGAATTGGAGAGGAGATCGATGCCGGATCAAGATCGATGGATCGTCGATCTCTCGGCTGTTCGGGATAGCGACGTTGGTGGCGGTGGCGGTGGCGCTTTTCGTGCCGATCGCGTCGCCAGTGCCGCTCTCTGGAACCGGTCCTCGCCACGAGGACGACCTCCACCGCTTCACCGGTCTCGAGGACGTCTACGAGGATGTTTTCCGAGAAGAGGATCGGGCAACGACGTCGAGGAGCAGCGACGTTCTCGACGAGACCGAGCTCGATATTATCAGAAGGAGCATAGCGCGTGGTCTTGGCCTCGAGAGGATACCCGACCCTTCCAAGGTGAGTCGTCTCGTTTCCCTTCCTCCTTCTTTCCCTCCCCATTCTCCTCTGTTTCTCTCTCTCTCGCCGTTAAAACTTACTCTACGGACGATCACGATCGATACGGGAAGGAAAATAAAATATCCTCGGTCGAGGCGTGGAGTAGAATACGTATGGAGCGCGAGAGAAAGGAAAGTTACGTGTTACGGTATAGAAATTTGCGATTGTAATGTAAAAAACGCGCGTGAGGTGAGAAAAATGGGGGAGGAATGAAAAGGACGAAAGAAAAGGATGGGAGAGAAATGGCGGGAACCGTGCAACGCGGTGGGTGGTCCGCCGGTTGCCCCACTTTCGCTACGTATGCACGAGCACGTGCGCATTCCTTCTAGTATGCAGAACCGGCTACGCTGTCCACGTGCGTGCCAACGATACTCCGCTCCTTCGTTTTCTCTAACCGCGTAGAGCCGCGACCGCTCGGTCGTTGCACCGTTAAAAACTCGCCGAGTTTCCATCTCCAAATTCTCCGACCGTTGACCACCTTGCGTCGATCGATCGAAGCGGTAGATGGAAGATAGAAAAAACGGTATATAAACGCGAAGTGTCGGCCGGATGGGTCGATGAGGATGATCGAAAACACGCTCGTTTCGTTCCCCGAATGGTGGATCGAAGCGGGAGAGGAGGCGCGCAGAGGGGCCAAACACCTGTTGTCGCAGCCTCTATAACTGCTAGCATCGCCGTTATACGTGCACGCGACACGGCCAACGTCGATTCTTGGCCGTCCTCCAAACTCGAGGACATCCTCGAGAAACGCGTGAGAGTACGCGACTCTCGAACTTACTTATATATATATGTATATACATATATATTCTATACCTGTAGTTGTATAGAACACATGTATACGCGTACGCCAAAGGGAAGATAGAACCAGTTATCTTTCTGGTTCCGCGTACGCGTATACTATTCCCGTCTTTTACCTCGTTCCACTATCTATCTACCCATCTATCTATCCATCTCTCTATTCACGGCGTACGGCGCGTAGTCTTGTACGCGTTGGGACGGGATTATCGATTTTTAGAGAGAGAGAGAGAAAGAAAGGCAGGGGTAGGGAGGAATCTCCTTTTCTCTTTCCGATTCGACGAAATCGTCCACTTTCGCTCCTCTCTCTTCGTTCTTTCTCGGTGAGACGAGAGAGAGAGAGAGAGATCGCGTTGGACGAACGCGCGACGAACCCTCGAGGCCAGAGGAGGCAGAGCGTTACGCGAAGAATGCGGACCGACTCGTCCCTCGATACACCTAGATGGAACGCGTTGCGCCGTGTGCCACACTTCGCGAAACGTCTTTTCTCTTCTTCGAGATTTATCGCGTGGGAGGTAAGCGAGCGTTCATTCAAGGTCGTCCGCATTCGTACCAACGTCGCACGACGTCGCGATGCTTTCCTCCTCACCGGCTCTCCACTCGTTTCCCATCCGTCGCTCGCCTCGAAACTCGGAATTTCGTTCGTCTCGAAGGATCGTCCCCGATTCGTTACTCTCTCGCTCCCCCCCCCCTCCTCCCTCTCCACTTCCACCTCCTTCTCCCTTCTCCCTCCTCAGCCCCCACTTTTTTCACTCTACCGTTGTTATTTGCTCGCCGAGAAAATATCTTCGAAGTTTCGCGATAACGGGCGTCGTTGGGTAAGCGAGCGCGGCAGACCGAGACGAAAGAGACCAACGAACGCGACGAACGTGACACCGATGACCACAGCTGACCGACCTTTCGAACTAGTCAAGCGGTTGGGGCACCGGTCGGCAAACCATCTCTCTCTCTGCCGTTTCAATCGATCCACCGCGCGTTTCTTTAATCGATTTACCATTCGTCGCGATCAACTTCCCTTTTTTGTATACACTCTGTGTAGATATATATATATATAAAACTGTCGAGTTTGAAAGAAAACGGACGGTCTCGACGAAGCGGAACTCGTCCCCCAACCGACTTTAAACGAGCGGAGGCGTCTCGGCTGAATAAAAAAAAAAAAAAGAAAAAAAGAAACGAGTCCGTCTCCGTCCACCGAGTTGGGTGAGAATCCGTGGTCCTTTGAGAACAACGCCTTCGTCTCCTTTCCTTTCCTCCGATCCTACGAGAGGGGATCTATTTTCCTCGGTCGGTTAAAACGTCGGTTTCCAACGTTGCGTTATCCCCCGCTGCGTGCCGCAAGTAGCTAGGCCCACGCGAGCTGGTTAATTTTACCGGAAACGTCTAGCGTGTCTGGACTTTCTCACCATGGAAATTATATACCAACATCGGCGACGGCGAGAGTAAAGTAGCGAGAGAGCGCGGAGGAAGGAGGGTCGTGTTTCGAGTGGAGGGGGGGAGGGACTCGAAAATTGCAGCGACCAGGCTGGAGGAAACGACAAAGGAAAGGCTGAAGAATAGGAGAAGAAACGAGTGCGATGGGGTGTTGGGGAAACAACGGAGAATGACGGATGAATTACGAGTGGCGGCGAGTGGCGAGTTGCGAGTGACGGACGAGACGAGAGAGGAGAGACTAGAGTCGTTGAGCTATTGACTCGCGACTCGTTGGAAAGAGAGAGAGAGAGAGAGAAAAAAAAGAAAAACGAGAGAGGACGATTTTCGTTTCGAAATAGATTCGAATTTCTCGCATTTCGTTTCCAAAAATGTGAACGATCTTCTTCGTGTTCGTTTATACATCTTTTGTTTCTCTCCTTTTTCTCCTCTGCTTTTTCCTTTTTTTTTCTTTTTTCTTTTTTTTTTTTTTATACACCTCTTGTTTCTCTCCTTTTTTCACCTCTGCTTTTTCTTTTTTTTTCTTTTTTCTTTTTTTTTTTTTTTAGGCAAACGTCAGTCAAGCCGAATACGAGAGAGCGCACAGAGAGTACCTGATGAGAGTACAGCCCTCGTTTTCCAACGACGAAGCGACGACATACGGGAGCGAAAAGAAGCTGCACGTATTTCCCGCTACAGGTAATTGTACCACGTCTTTATCCTCTTCTCTCGAATCATCGATACTTCGCTATCCGGTTCTTTCGAACCGGAGATCTTTAGAAACGCGAAATATCGTACAGTCTTTCTGAAAAAATATACATACGCACGCTATAATTACTACTCGTGTAAACATCTAACGTTCGAGTTTCCGCCAGTCTGGCAACGTCGGCGAGATTTTACCTCGCGTATCTGGAGTCGAGACACGCATCCCGCCGACACACAACCGCATCTCTCTATTCACCTTCCATTCCCTCTCTTTATCCTTTATCCTCCCATCGATCGAAGCCTCGAAGCTCGATTGAGAAAAATAATTGCGGATCGAGCGCAAAAGGGCAAAGGCGATTTTCGCGTTCCAAGTTTTGTTCCAACTTCTAGTCTATACGGATATCTCTGCGAGAGGCAACTACGTTATTATGAAAGAGAAATTCCGACCGGCATGGAATGCCGAGTAACAAGTTCCCAAATGCAATAAGAAGAAATCGTGGAGGAAGAGCAATTTCTCGACGACTCTCACGCACCACTTTCGACGACCGATCATAGACATGATCGATCGTAATCGTTTTCGTCGCGACTTATTACTACTATTATTATTACTGCTACTACTACGCTCGAGTTGTATAATCCGCGTATCGAAAAATTATTCTTGAAAATACTCACCGTGGACACGATTTTGCTGATGCCAATAATGAATGTAAATGCGAATATTTTCTTCCCGATAACGATAACCGAGAGATTCAACCTCTTTCGATCGGTCACGCGTGTTAAAAAAATAATTACAATTTCTCTTTTTGTTCGATTTCGTAATCGCTAATCGCTCTACACGTGACGCGTGTACATCGTAGCGTCTCCTTTTCCCCCACTCTTATCGATTTTTAACGTACAATATGTGCATCCGACTAGTATCATGTATCTACGTATCTCTAATTGTTATAACGAACGAAATAAAAATTGGACGCGTTCCATCCACGAATTACTTTTGGAAGTTGATAATTCAACTAGCCGATGAAAATTATGAGAACGGTTTGAACTTTAATACGCCAGATACGCGAGAAAACATACGTGTTCGTTCTCGTACTCGTACACGTTTATTTTCATCGAATCTCCTGGTAACATCCAGGAGTCGATGATCGCGAAAGGAAAAACAAATAGGTATGCGGAGATGGGAGAATTAGTTAGAAAAAATCGCGAAAGAAAATTCAAGGATTTTTTGTTTACGTAATCAATTCAACATCATCGTTGTTTATTCCGTTCCGATTGATTGTATGTTGCAGCGTATCCTGGAAACGTATCGACCGAGGCGAGCGAAAGGGAAAAACCTTACCGTCACTGTTTGTTCTTCCCCGTGGAGAAGGATCTGGATCGCGCGACTGTCGATCACGCAACGCTTCGACTGTTGCTTCACGGGCCTACGACCGATCAATATTTTTCTCAACCTTTCGAATTGGACGTGTTGCTTTATCTCGGAGTATCGTCGTTCCCTCGTCGGTCGATAAGATTGATCGACCGTACAAGAATACGATCGGAGGATTGGCGAAACTCGAAATGGCTCGAACTCGACGCTACTCTCGCCGTTTCCTCGTGGATCGAGGCTCCTGTTTCCAATCTTGGACTCGAATTGGAATTTTTATTGGACGGAAAAACAGTGACGCGCACCTTTTCCTCCCCGGTTCTTAACGTGTTCACCGCGACTCCTTTCGCGTCGACCACCGCTCTCAGACGCAAACGTTCATCGCCCGAACAAGTGATGTCCCTTCACAGAGGTCGTAGAACCAAGTGCAAAGGTGAAGGTAAAAAGTGTTGCAGACACGAACTCACCGTCATGTTTAAAGACTTGAAAGGTTTCGAGTTTATCGTTTATCCGAAAACTTTCGATGCCGGTTATTGTAAAGGACGATGCCCGCCTAGATACAATCCGGCTCATCATCATGCCCTTCTACAAAGTTTATTGTGGAAAGAAGATAGAAAAAAAGTGCCTAAACCATGCTGCGCGCCAAGTAAACTTGATCAATTGATGATCGTTTACTTCGACGAGAATAATTCCACTCGGTTGAAAGTTTCCGATTGGAAAAACATTCAAGTACTCGAATGCGCTTGTTCCTAAATATTTCCCTTCTTCCTTTCGTTCTTATTTTTCAGAGGAAGGGATCAAACAGATCGACCGATGGTAATTTTTAGCCGTGAACCAACAACGAATTTACCAACAAACCGGTGGATAGGAACGATCGATCGAACTTAAAAAAAACCTGTACGAAAGGACCAGAGTTTTCATAGTCGTAGACGACTCACCAAAGAATCGTCCGAACATTGTTCGTTCTTTCCGACAAATCCAACGTATTTCTTATTAACGCATTGCACCATTCTTTTTTTTCCCGTTCAGTCCCTTACTTCATGTGCTTCATATATGCGTATGTATATGTGTATGTATCTATTCCGTCGCGACGTTTACGAACGTAATCGATCGATAAAACAGTCTTTTATGGAAAACGAGAACGCGAAAAAAAAACTTGATCGTATTACTGTTCAACTGTCGATTCGATTCGACCGAGATATCGTCGAAAGCCCCGGTCGTTTGGTCCAGGCTTTTGCATTGACTGTGATATTGAAAAAAATGTCTAACCCTTAATGGTCGAAAGGCTGTGCTTAAATCGCACATGTGTTATAAAAAAATGTATCGACTGTTAAGGGCTAATATCTCTGCTTATAGTAATAGTATTTCTTACTTATATCTTTACCTACCTATCTTTTCTTTTCTATCTTATTTTCTTCAGCTATTTTGTGTATATGTGCTGTCCTTCTTTTTTTCTTTTTTCCCTATATATTTTTTTCTTTTTTAATGAATATCATATGCGTATACAATGACCATTACAATGACAACAGGGAATTCCTAATGGGAAAGAGTGCAACGGCGTTTCTGATCGTATGGTTAGTATCGTTTAAACGAAATAGTTTTATTCTATGTATTATTTATTTGATCAAATATTCAACGATTATAGTTCGTACATAGTTATCAAAATATTATCGAACGAACTTTCGAGAGATCATATATATATATATATTTTTTTTAAATGAATCTAATCGAATAAACTTAAAACTTACACACACATATATATATATATATATATATATATATATATATAATTTTTGAAAAGATCGAAGGTTCGATCGAAATTTCGTAAACGACTGACGATCATCTTTGCATCTTGTCGAGAAACTTATTTACGGACTTACGAACGTAATAGATATTCGTCGACTATTTACCAATAGATTCTAATAAATCTTGCTTCAATTTCGATGTAAATGTATACATGTCAAATACAATTCTACTGGTCTTGTTAGTATTAAATAATATAAATTAGTATAAAAGTTAGCCCTATTATTATATTGTATCGTGAATATGCGAATGTACGTTGTTCGCCGAGTCAATTTCGATCGCGCACCATAATGGATATTGTGACCTCGCGTTATATATTCTTTAATTGACTACTATCGATGATGTAAAATAAAATTTTATTCCTTATTTATACAATAATTTATGACTATTATTCGATTCGATGAAATAATACTCTTTATTCGATTCCCAACTTTCTTTTTCTTTTGTCTAATGAACCTCGTAAATATCATCCGAGTGCTCGCTGACGCAATGACGATACAAAGCGACAATAGACGTTATCCAACGCGACATATGTTTGATATAGGTTACACAGGAAGAAATACAAATCTACGAATAAGGCAAACTTTTCAATACCGTAACATGTATACAGGGTTATCACTGTGCGACAGCAATAAACTTTCATTGCTTACCCTACGAGGCCAAAGCTCATTCTACCGACATCGGATTATGCAATCCGAGACAATTCATTCATATTGTTGCGTTATCTTTGATCTTGTTTAAAAGCAAGTTATTTATGGCAACTGTATTGTAATTATGATATCGATTTATTCGTGCGACAAACGAATCGACTCGAAAAAATGGAAACTCGAAAAAAATTTTCGAAAATAAAAAATAATTTCGTAATATCATTATCTCCTGTCTGTTTTGCCGATGCCTCGTTTCCCTGAGAATAAATGTTTTGGCATTTTTGTACCGATGAATCGGTCTGCTTCTCCCTTCAATCCCTTCTTTGCGATTTTCTTTCTTAAAGCTTTATGCGCAATGTTCTTCAATTTGCTCTTCATCGCAACATCTTTTATACCCATTTCATCGCGGCTTGGTTTCGAACTACTTCTTCCCCTAGATCGAGACTCGGATTGCAATCTCATGCGTTTCCTAGCTGGTTGCGACAATGATCTTGAACGTCTTGTCTTGGTGAAGTGTGCCTGTTCAAATTAAACAAAACAAACGATAATTATGAATCTTATTAGCTATATTTCTTTATATTTCGATGCGTTACTCACATTTTCAGTGTCTTCCATATCGATACCCAAATCTTCCATCTCTTCTTTCAATTTTGATACCGATCTGTCGCGAATTTTAACTGCAGCTGTACGTGGCATTATAGGCTTTGTAGAAGCCTTCTGTATTCGGGCTTCATCTTTCATTATGGCTTTCTTTTCTCGAATTTGTTTGGCCATTTGTACAATTTCTAACATTGTATCGGATAACATGGGCACTTTGTAATCGTACATTCCCGTCTCTTCACGAAGTTGTTCCTCTTTCTCCAATTCGTTTAATTTCTATGGATAAATATATAAATATATACATATATAAATATAAAGTTATAATCAAATTATCATATACATATTTCGATTCAATCAATAGAATACAAACATCGAATATTTCTGGATCGATATAATCACTGATATTATGCCCTTCCCAAATTTCCGGAATTATATCGTATTTTTGATCACCCTCGATATCATAATTTTTCTTCAAATCAAGTATGTAATCATCTCCCAATTCTTCCTCTATTTCTCGTTCTAATTTTCGTTTCGCTTTTGATCTCTCTTCTATTTTTTGTCTCTTTTTCAAAATGTTCTCGGGAATGCAAGGGGCGCGAACTTTTTCATCTCTCGGTACCGGTTGCGCAACATGTAAACGATTAAGCAATCCTTCTACCTAAGATCGAAAATATTGCAAAATTTTATACTTAAATGTTATAAAATATTAAAGTAAAATGCTTAAAACTTACTTTCTTTGTTCTTATTTTCTGATCTACACGATATGCTAACAAACGTTCGCAAGCTTGTATCTTTACGTCCATTACTCCAAAATCTGTGATCGTACTCATTTCCAACAATGGAACATCTTTATCCTCCAACGATTTTAAAATTACTTGTTTCTCGGTTGAAAGTTCTTCCAAACGTAAAACGTCTACTTTGTTTAATACAACCGTTAAAGGTTTATTAGCGAACAAAGGTTTAATCGATTCAAATAATTTCACCTAATAAATTGAAACTATTGAATTATATTAAAATAAAATTTATATATATTCACGAATGACAAATTCAGTTAAACAACATTTTACCTGTTCTTCTAAACTATGACCACATTGTTCCGATATATCGCAAAAATAAAGTACAGCTGCTCGTAAATGTGCGAGTGCAGTTATCGCTTGCATTTCTATCACATTTCGTTCTTCGAGCGGATGATCCAGAATCCCAGGTGTATCGATTATTTGCCATCTTAAATATTTATAATCCGTATGACCAACGTATAAGGATTTTGTCGTAAATGCATATGGTTGGACTTCAACATCAGCACGAGTTATCTAAATTGATTAATATGATTTACATCTCTCTATTCTTTCATGTATAACCTAATGGTTTAAATAATTATTTAAATTAAATTACCTTATTGATAAAACTGCTTTTACCAACATTTGGGAAACCGCATATTATTATAGTACGAGTATAAGGATCTATGCTAGGTAAACGAGCTAAATGTTGACGCACTTGTTCTAAATATGCTAAATTTGCTGCTTGTCTCTTCATTATTGTCGCCATACGACCTAAAGCAGCTTTCTTTAATTGTTTGCACCGATATAAAGAATCTCCATATTTCATCAATCGAACATAATCCTTTGCAACACTATTACAATGATATGTTTCATTGAAACATGATATTCAGACAATAATATCTCTCTCTCTCTCTCTCTCTATATATATATATATATATATACTTACTTATCGATTAAATGCCTTGCTATATTTATTTGACCAAGAGCCAATTTATAATGATCTTTATCATAAAGAACGTTCATTAAATCAGCATAAAATGGATGAACATCATCTAATTTGGGAAATTCCTGTATGATTTGAGATAACCTATCATGAAAATTTTGTTGCGTAAATTTCACTTTACGCATATAAAATGATCGTATCCTTGCAATTTTATAATGTTTGTGTATAACAGTTGGAGTTTTCCGTTGAGTTTTTGATAAAATTATATCAATAAAATCCTAACCGAACAAAAATATTTATTAAATAAAACAAATTAAATATGAAATAAAACATTAAAGACATAACTAACCTTTGCAGAAGGTACAATCGCGATTTTCTTAAAATTGTACAAACCCATTTTTATGTTTCCTTTAAATTATCGTTTTATCAAAATTTTACACTATAAAGTATATGTTTAATATTCAATTTTGAATAAAAAAATTGAATCAGAAAACGGAAAACACGAAACCACGTGTATTTATTATAATTTTACCTACGAATAAAAATACATTAAATAACGATATCAGCGCCATAACGGTAAAGATAGAAAATTGAGTTTATAATTGGTTATGTTATATAGAAAAAGATTATAAATAAGTATATAAATAAATTATTTATCTATTTTGTTTAATTAATCGTAAAATATTATTATTCAAAAATCATTTCTCATAATTTACAAATATAAATGCAGAGTTAATATCAAAGTTTCTGTTCCTTTTTAAATCTGTATAAAAGTTCATATACAATCATACATATGTATAATATTCTCTTCAATCAATTAAATATTATATTTATATATGTTTTAAGTTAAATACTCTTATATATTTATTGTAAATTACGATATAACATGATTTGATGATGTAAAATATCTAACTACTATAGTTTATTGTTAAATTGTAAAAGAAAAAAAATTAAAATATATTACTTTTATTTTAATTTATTAGAATTCATAGAATATTAAAAATTTATCAACTATTTACATTGCAATAAATAACCAATTTATTCCAATTTTATAAATTTACTTCATATTAATATTTTATAAAAAAAGAAAATTAAAATATAATGATAATCAAAAAATATCTTTTACGGGCAAAGCGCAAGCGCGACGGCGAGTATGTACTACTTGGAATTTGTCGAGACCGATAAAGAAGAATTGTTGACGAATGGGTAATTTCAATAACTTCAAAATCTTTTAAACAAAGTTATTATTACTTTCGCATTAACGAAAAATTCTACGCGTCAACGTGTTATCAACGCAAAGCGAATTGAAATGACAAAATAGGGACTACAAAGTGTTGAGAAGAATGTATCGCATAAGAGGTACCGTAGTTTACAAACGATCGTTAGCTAGTGAGAATTAACATGATTCGTCCTGCCATCTTGAACTGTACCATATTCTATCATTGCTAAATATTTTGTTCAAGAAAGAAATATATAGTATTTATATGATATATACATTTACGAATTCATATTGCACGTATCTTTTCATTTTTAAACTTAAATCCAAGAGATATAAAGTAAATTTAGGATTCAAATGTCATTCTTTGCCATTTACAACAAATTGATCTATTTAAATGATGTATGTTATAAACTATTGTAAAGAACACGCGTAGATTGTAATTAATTTCGTATTCGCCTTAAACCTTTTATAATTATTAAAAGATAACAATGTAACGTATGATAAAAAATTATGATAAAAAAAGAAAAAACGAAAGCAAAGAAAGTTAACTTTATCTTAAGTTTACGAATTCATTAGTAAAGTTACCTAGCAAATCCATGTCTTAAAAGGTATATAATATTCTGCGATTTAAAAAATAAGAATTATTCAAAGAAGATATTTTAATAAATATTTAATATTTTTTTAAACTAATAATTTTTAAAAAATAAAATTCTTTCAAAATAACAGAGACCTTCGTTACTATCGATATTTCTTCTACTAGAATATCGATTGTTGTCATCGATTAATAAAAAAGAACTAAATTTTTATCTTATATATTCATAAATAAAAATATATTTATTTAGAATATAATTCGAGATTTTTGGAAAATTTAAATTATTATAAAAATTATTGTAATTTAAAGGAAAAGAAAATATTTTCATCTAAAAAAAATCGATTTTAGAAAGAACTCAAAAAAATCAATTTTGAAAAAAAAGTTAAAAAAAATGTTTTTTAATTTTTTTCTTTTTTTTTTTTTTTTCTTTCTAAGAAAAAAGAGATTTTTTAAATTCTATCTATTCTATTTATAGATTGATTGAGACTAAGTTATTTTATCTACATAATAATAAAAAATCATTCGATCTATCAAACCAATAGTGTCTTGAATGTTTTTATTCATGACTGTGACAAGTTTTCAAGCTCTTTTGTTTTTCTTCTTCTCCTTTACGTAAATATTTATTTAAAAAATCGTTAGTCGTGCATTATTTTGTAGAAACTATAACTTATTATTTCGATATTTAAATATTTTATTTTTATCATTAATAAGATGTTATTATAATTCGTATTTTAAGATGCTAAGATGCATTTATAAATACTCGATTATTTTTTTTTCCATAAAATTTTTTATCATATCATATGTATGTAATATGAAAAATTAAAATTGCATATAGTATGATATAAATATTGTTACATATTTAAATTTAATTTATTAAAATTTGATAAAAAAATTTAAAACAATCTCTATAAATTACAATATTTTTCAAATCTTTTTATACGCAACAACTTGCTTTCGAATTATAAGTTTATATTTTAATATATTTGAATTTCTATATTATTTTAATATAATTATTTAAATATGTGTATAATTTTAAAAAAATTTTTTAGTACTATTGTAAAAAATAATTTTTGAAATGATTATAATTGTACGCGATTTAAAACTTAAAACAAGATAAGAAAGGTCAGAAGATATATTTATAGGAAAGAGTAATTAAGTAAGTGCTTATGAAAATGTACTATTAGTATGTGTCCCTCTGGTGGCAAAAAGGGTTGCCATAAAGATAATGCGCGATGTGTCTTCATTGTATCATTTGTGTCTTAAAATTATTTGATAATTTGATTATTGCGTTTAATTATAATTTAAATTTCATATAAAATATAATTTACAACGTGGTGATCAAAAAACTTTTCTGTGAAGCAGCAACTTTGAGATACAAGGCAAGAAAGGTCGTTCGATTATCTTAAAAAGTATTGAACAGGTATATGACTGATAACCGCGAATTTATAATTTTTATTTAAAAATTGGCTAATTTTTTTTATATTTTTGATAATTTTTCATATATTTTGAATTCATTTTTTTCTGTTTTTATATTTATATATATATATTTTATCAAAATTTAAATATTCGATATTAATAAAGCGTAAATGACATTTGCGATCTATATAATTCTTTCTTTTTTTCATTCTCTAATTTTTATAATATTTAATAATTAAGAATACACAAAATTATCAAATATTTTATGTATATTTATGAGCAATAAATGATTACTTAAGAATAAATGATAGAGATAAATATCTTAAAATATATAAATGTTATTATATATTAATTTGTCTTATATAATTTTATAATAACTTAAAACAATACAAAAAATATTTATTTGTAATACTTATAATAAAATTATGAACAATTCAAAATATAATTTCTTTTGTTCTTCATATTTTAATTATTATTTTATCAATATATATCTTTTTTTTATTATGAATTTTTTTTTTTTGATATTTTAATTCATAAAATTTCTAGATTTTTTTTATAAAATATTTTTGTATACAAAATAATTAGAAATTGATAAATAAAAATTCATAAAAATTCAAAAACATGTATAAAAAGTGAACAATTGTACAGTAAAAAATATAATATCTTGGACAAAAATATTGCAGATAATTTTGAAGACATGAGATACTCAATGTTACAAGAACAAGAATATGGGGTAGCTTTACCTCAAAATCAATTGCCCAATGAAATAAATGAATCTGTGACAATTGATACAGATACCATTGAACCAGAAAATAATAATCCTATAGAAGAAGGTTCTATGGTATCAAATCTTCCTCTTTTGTTTGCCAATGGACATCCAACATCGCTAGAAAAAATTACATTGGTATGAATATTACTTTTTATAATTATCATTTATATTGAATTATAATCCATTAGGCATCAAATTCATTCATTACTTTGAGTTAATTTAATTGTATTTGCTTTAATATACAAAAATTATATTGTACTACAATGAATGAAATATTATTTAAAAAAATTTTTTGAAAAAATAATGAAATAAATATAATAAAACTTATGTACATATATTATCATATTGTTGGAAGATCTATTTTTAAAGGATTTTTAAAAAATTATATGTCAATATAGAAAGAATTTATATTTTTTAATAAATAATAAAATAATAATTTTAGATATAAATATTACAAAAAAAATATTTAATTTTAGGCACAATTAGAACGTTTTGTTACATTTATGGTACAGTGCTCTTTAGGTCATGATACCAATGAAGTGATCAGTGTACCACAATGGTGGCCAAAAGAAGTTAAATTTTCAAATCCTTTAATAAGACCTAAAAGAGTAAATGATGTAAGTTAATTATGTTAATCATAATGTAAATGTATAAATAATTGTTTTTGAATGATAAAACACTTGATTTTCAAAATGGGTATTATATTTTAGAATTGGATGGCTAATTTGAAGAAATTAGTATTCAGATGTTATACATACCACAGAAGCGAATATCTCTTACGCTTTTGTTCATATCTTGCACGATATCCGCAAGAAGATTTGGAATATGTCAACAATTGGGATTCCACGACAAGTTTATATCACAAAAATACTGGCAAATTATTAGTAACATTTCGAAATGAAAATATGGTTTGTTACTTAATTTACGCTTTATTGTATGTAGTATATAAATTTCGTAAAGATTAAATAAAGATATAATTTGTTTTATTTATAGAATTATGACAAAAGAGAAAGAAGTCCTCGAAAAAAGTTATTATCTTGTAATGGAGTAATTTCCTCTTATAATAAGTCAAAACAACAACAACATTCCATGATGATGGTTGAGCATCAACAAAACGTTGATTTATCAACGGAAGATATTTATCTATGTGACAATTGTGATGCTGAATTTATAGGCCTAGAGAAAATGAAGGTACATTACGCGTGCCCACGTGTGCATATAGATTATAATAAAGAAGATAAATGAAATTAATGATAATTTCACATAGGAACACGAACGTGTATGTTATGAACAAGAACAAAACGGAAATAATTCGCGACCTACAACACCAGAATTGTCTATTGTAGAACCTGAATTAAAACAAGATCAGTTCTTGGAATATTTTCAGTTGTGTTCAATAAACTCAGAATCTAAATCTGCTGAAAACAGCAATGGTGCTACAACAGTTAATAATAATAATAATAACATTATTAGACGCACCTCCCGTCGTGTTCGCGGAGCTATTAATTTTACAAGATGTCCAACTATTCCTTTTTCTTCTCCTGCTGGTATATTATTAGCTAAAAAATCAAAAGCAATGACGGAAGAAACGCAACAAGAAAGATTAGAAAGGATAGAAAGACATCTTATTGCTCCTGTTTTAAACAATTCATCTAGACCAAAGTGGTTAGAAGCAGATGTTGATCATGATAAATGGATTGTTACATATAAACCAAATCGAGAAAAGATGGCATGTGATTATGTTCATCAATATAAATTTGCAAATTCTGTTAAAAAAAAACCAAGTGAGTATTTAATTTTTGAAATAATTTAGTAAAAATTTCTCCCTTTTTCCTTTTTATATTCAGATAATAAAGATCGTATTGTGTTTTATATTAAGATTTATTTTACAAAAAAACTTTCTTCTTTTTAGTGTTAAGCATACAATCACAATTATTATACGTTCTTTGTCGACCTGTTTTTGTTCTTTTAAAACGATTAACCCAAGAACAAATGTATAATCTTGAACGAAATCCGTCAAAATATCAGTGTCTTGTTCGAAATATTTCAATCGATAACAGAGGATCGATATCAGAAGATGAAAAAATAAAACCAAACATATCTTCAAAACGTAAAGCTCCAAATGACGAAAGTGATTTAAACGAGACAAAAGAAAATGAAAAGATACTTTCCAATGAAATTAATGTTGTAGAGTTAACTAATTTCGAAGGTAAAAATCTTTGTGATGAAAATAATACGACTGTCATTCATTCAATTAAAGAGACCACATTGTGTGTAAAATCGCCGAATGAGATTACGGTGATTGATCTTTGTTCTTCAGATGAAGAAGAAAATCCATGTAATCTTACATCTTCGGATAAAAATAAAGATTCAATGAATTGTGTATCTGAAGATGTAACAAATTCGTTATTAGAAAAACTTTCTTCGAATAAATTCCAATTAAAATCTCATATTTGTTCAACACAACAAAAAAGCGAATGGTTGTCGAATAATATTTTAAACAATGATAGTGAAAATTACACGAGCAAGTATCATAGTACAATGTTAAATACACGTACAAGTTTATCCCCAATCCTTGAATCAACACCATAAAATGTTGATTATTTGACATACGAAATTTATCGTATGTGCGTTAAATTTGTTACAATATTTATTGTTTCAATTCTATATGATTATAAAATATGTAAAATGATTTTACACATATCATTTTTATTATTCACAGTATATTGTCATTAATTAAAAAGAAATTCCAAATGTTAAGTAACAAATCGATCAAATCTAGTATTTTTCAAAATTAAACGTTTATCAAATCAATCACAAGATATAACAAATAAGGTACAACATTTTTTATATATTATATATAAACAACAAAAAAAGAAGAGAAAAAAATAAGGAAAGGAAAAATAAAATCGAAACGATTTTTTTTTTTTTTTTTTTTTTTTTTTTTTTTTAAGTTGATTTTGTTTCTATATTTTATTGAAATATAAAATGATCGTATTTATATTTTATTATTTTTTTAAATTTTTCTTTAATAACAATTTTTATCTTAATAAAAAAAATCGTATATATATATTTTCATATATATATATGTGTGTGTAAAACCAAATTTCAATAAATTACACTATTTTTATTCTTGTTTTTTCTTTGGTTTAACGATTTTTTTAATTAAAAATGAAAACAATTTCTCCTTCCAATCCATTTCAACACGTTTTAAAACTAATCTTTTAGTTGAAATGTTATGGAGTGGTCCAAAGGCCATGGCAACTGCTGTACAAGCTAAACAAATTACATTGTACGGCATACTAAAATCAGGTGTAGGCAGGCTAATTAATAAAGATTCAGTTCTCAATTGTACTATATATCCTTCTCTTGAAGCGTTAAAACTGAAAATTTAAGTGCATCATTAGCAAATATCGAATTTTATTTTATATATATATATATATATATGTTGTGTCATGTTGTGTTATTGATTAATATAGTCAATTTTTAACCTTGACGTTATAGTACTTCCATCGAGCGGTAATGCACTATAATTCCTCGCGATCGGAAGTAATGCAGTGATTATAGCGGGACCCATATAAAATCCATGATTAGCATCCGGTGGGTATTCTTGCCATTTAAGAAAAGAATATTCCATTTCTATAGAGAATTTAGTTACCGATTGTGGTGGTAAGCGTAAAATTAATTCTAAATGGTAAGGACTTTTCCTTTCTTTGCCTGGCAGATAACGTTGTGCCACTATATATAAGATTTCCATAAATAAATCAAAACAATAAAAAATATCTCGCCGAAATGAAAAAGAACCACAAATTATTAAAAATAAATCACTGCCTATAATAATATGAATACAACTACTCACATGGTATAATATTTTTTGTTCCACAAGTTATTCTGACAGAATGTAAATATACTGGCAAATACCATGGAATACTTTCTAATAAAATAATGTCGAGTGTTCGCCAGTAATTATTGTAAATTTTTGTTACTAAACTACCTCTTTCTTGTCCATATCCTGAATGAATACATGAAAGAATTTCTTTTGTTTTTTTTTTCCTTGTATATATTTTCTTTCATATATATATATATAAAATTTTCTATTATAATTTTGTTATTTATACAAACCAATAATGTATCTATTTGCAAACAAAATTGAAGGATAATTTAAACCAGCTGTGTGAGTAGTATTATATAGAACTCCAATATTAAATATTCCTTTTGTGGAATGTGATCTTATATCATAAACTGCAATTTTATTTAATTGTCCTCCTCGAAGACTAATGATTTTTGCACTTGGTGGTGGTACTAATTCATAAACTTGATTTGTACCATTATTAGATATGTCAATATATACATTGCTTAATGTAGCAAGAGGACATGCTCCTCTAATACCTATTCCAAAAAATTTTCGAATTGACCAGTCCTATGGAAAGATTCAAATAAGAAGAAATTTCTTATGATTTGATATGAAAAATTTATCAATTTTTACCTGTGATGCATCCGTTATAGTATCATATATCAATGAAACAGACTGACGTAACTCTAATGATGTTTTAGTACAGATCATGTTAGAGCATATAATTCGAAAATGTATTCCAATGGAATGATAATTTGTATTGTGAATATAAGCAGAATTTAATAAGGTTGCCAAACCTTTCTATTAAAATATTATACATGTAAATTATCTAAATATCTGTTATATAAAATATATAAATATAAGATTACATACCTTAGAATTACATGGCAATAATTTCTTAAATGGAGTTAAATTTTCAGTACAAACTATTTCTCTTGGTAATGATGAATAGCGTAAATGACTAGAATTGATATTATGTTCTACTACACCTGTAGGTCGGAATGTAAATTCTGGAGAGATACTATTTGCAGGATTAACAAAATTCAAGGAAGCACAAAATAAACCAGCTAGAGCATTTGTTAAACCTTCCCATTCCATATCAACACTGATAAAAATATAAAATAATATTAATGTTAATATTACTTACATATTTCTTAAATTAATAATATAAATTTCATATCATTAAATTTGAAATGATATTTTACTTGGTGACATCTTTATGAAACCATGTAAATATTTCAGCACCAGGACCAGCATCATGATAAGGATATCCCCATTTTTGATAATTCCATAAACCTTTGGTTAATGTAAGATGTAATTCATCTACATTATGACGACTTATAATTTCACCAAGGCCTCTTGGAAATAAATGAGAATGTTGAACTGAAATATAAATTTATAGTTGTAAAAAAAAAAGACAATGAAAAATAAATATTTTTCTCTAAAATATGCTATATATTATAACTTACACGTTTTTATGTCTTTTGTAGTTTCCCATACCGTAGTAAATTGAAAATATGCATAGACATAATTATTTGATAATGGTTTCAACATTAATTCTTCATCAAAAAAATCATTTTGACAAAATATGAATTTTATAAATATGACAAAGATAAAAAATAATATTTTAATCATATTGCATGAGAACTGAATATTTTTAATATAAATATCACTACTATTGTAAAGTAAATTTTAATTCAATTTCCTTATTGTGAGAGAAACAATAAAGATTCAAATTAATAAAAATTATACGTTTTTTAATACATTATACAAATCCGTGTTTAATTCACCACGATTATCGGCGAATATTGATGAATAGAATATAAATATGAAGTAATACGTCATATTACATTATTTCATATATTGCTAAATCTTCAAATTATTTACTACTTTGTTAATAAACGATATAAAAGTTCATCATTTACAAATAACAACAAATAATATAGTTATAGTTACAAAAACTAACCAAAAAATTCATTTAATAAATTTGTATCAACGGGTAATGTCACAGAAAAATATAACTATAGATTTATAACTCAATGTACATGCGTATCTATATATTTCTTTTATATCTCGAAAATTTTCAGATTTTATAGTTAAACATATATAAACATATATAACATTTAAAAATTGTATAATTTTCACAGTTTTATTGTTAAACGAAAGAAAATAAAATAAACAAAATTAATTTAAATTAAAAAAAAAGTTTTTTTTTAAAGACTGAACTTTAATTTATATGTACTTGATCTATAAAATTTATGTATTTAAAAATGATAATATCTAATTAATTTTTTTATCTTTTAAAATAAATGTAAAAATATATATACATAAAATATATTGAATCAATTAAAAAAAATGAATATTCGTATATTAAAAGTTATATAGATTAAAGTTTTTATTTATTATTATATTATATTTATATATATTACATATATATTTAAATATTTGTAAAGATTATTTGCTTATTAGTTTATTTAGGCTACAATTATCAAATTTTAATATATTAATAAAAACAATTGAAGTAAGAGTTGTAGCAAAAATTCAATAATTATAGATAGTACATATAGTATATTCATGATATATTAAGGCGAATACATAATATTGAAAACCTAATGAAAATCCTCCTTACGAATCAATAATTGTGAACTTGTAACAGTGTTTATCTGTTTTGTTAAATCATCGTGACACAAATGAAGTGAGAATACATTCGTATCATCTAGTAAAAACGTGTGAAAAATATTAATTGTTTGTTAAATATGGAATCGGAAGAAGGAGAAACATATCCAAAACAAGGAACGACAATACGTAGCGAGAAAAATACAACTATCGACTACGATGAAGACAGAGTAAGGTTAGACTTAATAAATCGTGTGTAAGGACAATATCTGTATTTGCAAAATACAATTAATTACAAAGGATTATATTAAGAAGATTGATTATAATTATTTCAGTTACACGAGATGACAGCCTCCTATTCGGAAATATCATTCGATTCACAATCATCACCACCTGTTTCTGAACTAAGATCATTGATCGATTCTCCGGATATCGATGGGAAAAAGTTTTTGGAAGAAAGCTTAGATAAAATGAATGGAATTGGTACTAGACCAGATCAATTGAACTTGAGAAATAGGGAGTCTAGTCCAATTGAGGATGAAGATATAGATCCTCCAAGTTATCATAAAGCCATGGGATATTTGCAACTTGAGGGAACGGTGATGCAAGATGGCGATATGGTATTATTTGTTGCAGAAGATTTAGAAAACAAAATTAAATTGTCCAGTCCTGTGACAAAAAAAGGAGAAACTCCATCATTTCCTGGCTCTCGAAGTTCTACACCTTGTTTATATAGGCAAGCCTTAACGCCTCAGGTGCCTCTTCTCGATCATAACGTGTTAAATGAATTAGAGATGGAAGCGAGAAAAGTGGCTACATCCGTCGATGCATTAACAGAAAATTTGGCAGCTATTTTGCATAGTGTAATCTTTTGTGTCTATTTATTCTTTTTCATCTTACTTTCATTAAATTTTTAAACGATTTTATGATTAAAATTACTTTTAGGCTTCCGCACTCACGGTAGGTTGTTTAGAAACATATAGGGATGCAGTTTGTAAAACGTGCGATGCGGTGGATCATAATATTAAATCGATGTATCAATTAATGGCAAAATGTGAAGAATTATCAAAATCGATGGGACCTGTATATAAATTAGCAGAAAAAATGTAAGTATCGGAATATTTAATATTACACATATATATTCCCCCATACTTCATTTCTTCTGTAATTCATATTAACGTTCTTTTTCTTTTTTCTGAACTTTTAGCAAAGAAATGAAAAGAATGTTGGAACTGTTTGAAAGTGCTATGAACTTATAATTTAGATACATATACATTTTAGTAAAGTTTTTTTTTTCCTATTCCAATTTATTGGATTATCCTAAAAATTGTATCAGTTTCAATATAATTATTCAATATTAAAGAAATATAATTTTGGAAATTCATCATTTCTTTCTTTTAAGTAAGTATTAACATATATAAAACATATTATTGCACAAATATAGAAATCTTATATAATAATCTTTGACATAAATAAAAAACTATATATATTTCTTCTTTCTAATCTTAATTATCATTTTGAATATCAGTATCAATGATATAACTCATTTTATTTAATCTTTATCCATAAATAACATTGTAAATCATAATTAAACAAATATTTTCTAATAATCTTTTCATTACAGTGATTTAGATTTTATATATACATATATAAAATATTTCCCTAAAAGATTAAAAAAATGGATTTTTCGGAATCTCGTATAAGTAAAAATTTATAATGTATTATATAACTGTTCCTATTGAAAGAGAAATATTGAATCTCAACGATATGTTATCATCTTTCTCGTTAAATATAGAATACTATCATAACAATTATTATTCAAATGTATCTTTTTTAACCTTTGAACAATTACTTAATATATAAACATTATACATCTATGATTTATATATTATTTTTTACATCATTCGAAAAATCATATATAATCGCATTCTTTTTTTCTCTCTCTCATACTCGGTGCACAGTCGATGAATACTTCTTCGTTTTCATTTTCAATGTGACGAATAAAGTTTATATATACACGTTATATCTTGTATCTTTTCTATTCTGAAACGATACAATGTAAAGAGTAATTCGTTCAATGATGATCTATTATAAATCAAAGCTGCAAATAACATTATCAAAAAGCGACAGAGGTAAATGCGTCGCGACGCATGTCTCATTTAATGTATTCGGCCGACGTAATTATTAAAGACAGTGTGATTTTAAACCGGCTTGAAAAAAAAGAGCGATGATCCCATCCGGACAAACACCTCGTTAATTTATTCTCCTGGCCCGACATCCATTGAGATGGCGGATAGCAGATATGTGTATGAATCATCCCTCGTGTGTGTGTGTGCGTGTGTATATTACATTCTACAAACATGCTCATACATTCGCTCTTTTGCACGTTCTGAATTCCCGTCGATGAACACCGATTCTTCCTCTCCTTCTTCTCTCACAATCTCTTTCCCCCTTTTACACATTTGTGTAACGACTTCAATGGAAAAGGATACGTTCTTTAGATTTCAAATAAAATGTTTCAATTACTAATATTTTTTTCGATCCTATTACGTGCCTTTGTTTTATCAGTTTAATTATTAATTTATTAATCATCGATATTTTGAAAAGAAAAAAGAAAAAAATAGATTCGTATATTTTTCGTCGAAGAAATATAAAATATAATTTCGTTGCGCGATCGAATTTTGAAAAAAAAAAATTCTATTTATTTTTACATCGAAGAAGACTCTTTGTCTTTGAGATATGTAAATGATTTAAATTGCGTGATCGGATAGCGATCAAAAGAGTGAAAATAAAAGAGATGAAAGTGTGAAAGAAGCAAAGGAAAAAAAAAGTGAAGAAGAGAGGATGAAAAGAAAAAGGAAAAATGTTTGGCAGATCACAGATCGTGTAATTAAAAGGCTCGCCGCCACGCAGAATCTTTTTTCTTTAATTTCAGCTAGAGCAGGTAGCGGTAAAGTCTCAGGAAACTAACATCTTTCTCTTTTCTTTGCTCCTCCTTTAACTCTATATTCTATTGTTTGATAATGAATCGAGGGTATATTCTTTTTCGAAATATTGATGTTATATATAATATTGAAGATGTATGCATATATATATATATAGACATGCCATATATAAAATAATAGGAAGATATAAATCTTTCAGTAATCATACGAAAATAAATATTTGTATCTAAGCAATTTGTTTACTATTATTTTTTTTAGAAAATATCTTTTCTCATTGTATATCTTTTACGTGGTATTATATTTATTTTCGATCATATGATTTATTTTCGAAATATTTGATTATCCGTTCAACGCATTATTTTTAGGAAAGCATATCGAGCCTCTCATAAAAAAAGCCTTACTCCGTAGAAGACAAAGTTTAAAGAACCTTCAAGAACTGGCCAATTAAATTGCGATTCGCAAATTAACTTTGGTAATTATGAGTGCTTCTAGAGAGCAGTGCGGTGAGGGAAGGGTTGGTGGAGAGTTGGGATTACAAACGAGACGGCGGGCTTGGCAACTTTTCAGTCGCTTTTTATACAACTTTTCTTGTTAAGATCGTGATCATGAATTTTCTATTTGATCACCCTTCACAAGCACTTATGACATATTTATTTTCAAGATTGATCGCGTTTATGAAAACTATTATGTGCAAATTTGCGGTTAACTAAAATGCGACGAGATCTTAGAAAAAGATAAAAAAGAAGGAAAATATATAGAACAATATATAGCGTACACAAAACTACAAAATGTATATTTCCAATGTTTAATCACAAATGAATAAATTGGTAAAAGTTATAGGTGTATGAAAGAAAAAAAGAATTGCGAAATTTTATTCATATTTACATATGTATATTTGAAAATGCATGAAATGTATATGTATAGATAAAAATATATTATTATACAAAATGTGAATCATGACGATAGGTTGTAAGAGAATGTGTCACTTGTGTTATCGCATTGCAAGCGTTGCAACCAGTAGTTTTGGATAATCAGCATTTGTAATGTAACTCTCTTTTAGTTTTGTGTCATTCGATCGTCTCCACGAATCGAGGCATCTCGTTCCATTCCATTCCATTCCGTTCCGTTCAATCCCGTCGCGTCTGTTTCTCTTGAAACCATTTCTCTCCTTTCCTCTCAACTCCATTTCGTTACGCTCTGTTCCACACCACTCTACTCCACTCCTCTCCTCTGCAAGCCGTTCAACTCCCTCTAACAGTTGCAACCAGTGTGACTATGGTTTCCGACGGTCGGTCGCTCATCCTTTTGCCTGTCTCGATCTAACGCGATGAAAACTATTCTTCGTCTCTTTTACGCTTTCTTCATCCCTTCTCCATCGCGATAATATAGCTCGATCTCGTTCTGTCGTACACGCGAGACACACCTCCCACTCGTAGCGCGCGACTGGCGTTGTATTCAGTCGACGTCGAGCCGGCACGCGTGTTGGCTGAATATTTTTCTCGCGTGTTGCCGAGGTTGCGCCGTTTACCTTCTTTCACCTCGCCTCGCCTCGCCTTGCCTTGCCTTGCCTTGCCTTGCCTTGCCTTGCTTTGCCTTGCCTCGTCGTGCCGCGTCTCGTCTCGTCTCGCTTTACCTCTCCTCGCCTCTCTTCTTTTTTTTTTCTCGCGTCCAGTTGTGAGTTCCGGAGAGTCTCTTTGTCAACGAGTAAATGCGAAAGTTGCGTTCAAAACGAGTAACCGCTCTGTTCGCTTTTGTGCCGTGAAACCGCAATGAGGCGTGCAGCAACGATGCTGGATCATTGGAGTGAGGACGATCTAACCGCCTCGTGTCGTGTGTGACCGCCAAGTCTTCGTCGTTTCGAACAAGTGGAAAGAAATGTCGAGTGGAAGGTTTACCAGCGTAATTGCTTTCGTTCGATATCCTTCGCTTCTTTCTTCGAGTTTCTCGTATCACTGTAACACGCGACTGAAACTAAACACGTTTTAATTAATCTTAACTTCGACGTTAATATCTGCCATCAGTTTTTCATCATAAAACATAATCAACTCGTGTCTCACCATTAGCTCCGGTCTTCTGAAACATGGATTTCGTAATTTTAAAGGTAAATAATTTTCTTTGATTTTTATTCGCACTCACTCTTTATGTCTTAATGCATTCAATTTCAAAAGTCACGACCATTCCATTTTATACATAGTACGATTTAAAATGTTGCACTTTTGAGAGCATTTTGTATATGTATTGTATTATATTGTACAAGTATCTTCGAAATTATTATACGTAAATTTTACAAAGAATATCGTTCAAAATAAGAATTCATCAAAATATTTAGAATTGTTGAATGCAAAAATTTTTCACCGAGTCAAACAACAATTATAAATTTAATAAATAAATATGATTCGCTATGAATAAGATAATAGGAATCACGAGTTTGAAAGTCTATTAACTTTCGTGTTTTTTAATTTTTAACCAGATTTCTATAATTTGTCACCAATTATGAGAATTAATCGTTATTAATCTTTTTTAAATCTCATTCCGTTATTCCTTTCTGAAGTAAATTGGCACGTGGAAAATGAATGCTTTTTCTTACGTATACATACATATATATATATACACAAGCATGATGCAGAAAAATATATATTCATTAACGAATTTATATGAAATTTTATATCTTTAAAGAATAATTATTTTTTTAAGAAGAATTTATAAAATTAACATTCTATACTCTCTGTCATTTGTCTAAATTATGATCAATTATATAATATAAAGACATTTGAATTTCTTCAACGCATTCGCGTTAGATAAATACAACGAAAATACGACGATAAAGAAATTTCTACGAAACATAGTGTATCCGAAGTATGCGTTTATCAACGTTGGTCGGTTATCGAAAAAACTGGCCCTGTTGTACTACACATTTGTACATGTTTCGTTTAATTTTAGCATTCACGATGCGATCTAGGGGATGGCGTATTCCTTCTCTTCTTTCTTTTGTCCTTTGGATCTTTCGTTTCTTTCTGTTACGCAGAATATCGAATGCTTTAAGTTACATTTCGATACGAAAAAAGTTTTCTTTAATTGGAAAATACGTTCAAATTTATCGAAGAATAATCGGTGGTAAACAATGTTGATAAAAGAAATAAGAAATTGTTTCTTATGCGATAAATAATAAAAAAAAAAAGATTTGAGCGCGATTAAATGAATTAAACGCGAATGATTATGCGTGAATTTCATCAGAATAGAATGTAAGTTACAATTGATACGCGATTGTGTTTGCGTCGAAGCGGCAAAGAGGATCGCAGCGTCACAAAAATCACCGTGCGTTTTCTATTGAACGTTAAGCGTTACGCATTATAAAAATGTTAAGAAGCAAAAATGTTTGAGAAAACGAATAAGACGCGCGGGAGTGCATTTGTTTCTTTGGCACGTTGGTCGACGGGACGCGATACGGTATAAATTTTTTTTTTTCTAGACTTAACGAGCTTTTTATTCTTTGATCAATGATGAAGTATTGATAACACCGCTACCACTTTACGTGTCGTTAAACACGCGCCGCCTTTGCTCGACAAAGCAGGAACTTAAGTTGCCCTTTCTGAACTCTGCAACGTATCTATATGTATACATAGATTTAATTAGCGAAGGAAACCTGCGTGTCGCGCTTTAATATCGGAGCTTAATTTAAATGCATATCATGCGACATGATGCAACACGCTTCTCTCTGCTTTGCTTGGTCGAAAGAGTAGATGGATTATTATCATAGACGAAAATAGCCTTTCTGATGGATGGATGGCGTAAAAGGGAGAAAAGGACGTTGTTTTTTTCTTTCGATATCTAGAGATATTTATAAATTTCACTTAACCTTTCTCGTAATCGCGTAATCGAAAATGAAATAAAAATTTGTATCGAATAAAATACTGTTGTTTCTTCGATTTTGAAAGGGAAATTTTATTTTTTTTGCGATTAATATTCAAAGTTCACGATTTATTATTATATTCTCTTTACGAGATCATCTCGTACGGTACGAAGCAATTACGAGAGTTTATTTGCTCGGGGGTTTTCGAGATAAAGTAATCGGTGTTTGGCGGGGAGAAGAATAGAGGAATCACGTTTACGAGAGAACGTAGATCTTGCGGTAAAATGGTGTCACGATACTCGTAAGATTTCCAATTTAATTTGTTGGTTTTGTAACGATTGCGATTGCACGGATGAAACGTATAAAGTGTTCGTTATAATGCATATCGAAGAGAAGAGGAGACGATGAAATCGCAAAAATTACTCGATAACTGGGAACGGTTGAAAATATTAAAATTTCTTCTTTTTTTTTTTTTTTTTTTTTTCCTCTCCTTCGAACACTCCTCGCACTCGAGATAATTGCCATTTGCGCCAATAAAGTCGGAATCTCGCCGGTTTCTCGTACCTACTATACCTACTTCTCTTGCTCGTCACCGTTGTTTTCCCCCTTTTCCCTTTCTTCGCCCCACCGCCGAGCCCCCCACTCTCTTCTCACTTCTTGCTTTCGTTCGTTCGTTCGTTTCGTTCGTTCGCTCATTCGCTCGTTCGTTACACGTTCGCTCGGTACGTACATTTCATGTGCGTTCCTAGGCCTTTTCTTTCCGATCTCTTTTTCTTCCTTCCTTCCTCTTTTCCTCTACCGCGATATATCGTTCGATCTTATCTAACCGCAACGAGGAATTTTACGACTGTCGGTTAACGACCTTCTCTTTTCCCCTTCAACTGTCCTCTGCCAGAGATATTAAAAACAAAAATACGAAAGCATTTCTTTAATTCTCTTTAATCGAGGACACGAATGTGGGTAGGGAATGTGGATATATATATATATACTTGTACTGCGGTATATATAAATACGTATCATGTTTATTGGGCATGTTTAATTTCAATTATCGATAAAGATATTTAAATGAAAAACAGCGTGTCTGGTGGCGTTGTATCGGGGATTCGTATCAAAAAAAAAGGGATTAATAAAATAGAGAGTGGAGAGAAATCCATAAAATCATTCCCGTTGATCGCCCTATTCGCCTTTTTCATTTTACAGCTTTTTCGTAATACCTACTGTTTACACCGCGACATAGAAACATGTTACCCGATAAATCGAGAATACAGAATACAGTTTAATCGCACGTGTGTTTTTATCGATCGATAAATCGAACATTCGATTTTGGCACCGTAGTAAGTTCGTCGGGATATTTTAATTAAACGATCGACCAGTAACAGAGACAATACCATTGTCACCATGTGAACCGATCGTCCGTACTTCTCAATCACGAGTATTAATCGCGTTAATTTTACAATATCGTCGATAAATATTAAAAATTTTTACACGTTCGAATATTTCTCTCTCTCTCTCTCGATCGACGAAGAAAAGATGGGAACAAATTGGGTTTTTCGTTGACAAAACTTTGTCAACGAAAAGGATGTCTTTATTCCAAACCGTTCGTTACCGAGAACACAGAACAGCGTCGATTTTCGTTTTGCTTCTCGGATTACGCGGACACTCCCCGAAAAGTGGACTTGGCGCTGCAGCTGGCAAAACTGAAACGGAAAGAGTGAAAAGTGACGAGAGAGTGGAACGATATCAGCATCAGGGAAATACATAAAAGGGAAACTTTTCAACCGAAAGAACGTATCGTGTGACCGTAAATGTGTGTATGTGTGTGTGTTCGCCCGAGCGCGCGTCTACATGTACAGTGCGTGTATACGTATATATATATTTTAGTCTGCCTGGTGGTCGCTATTTTCTCGCATCTCGTATTTCATCCACTCTCCACCGCATCCATCGTGTACAACTTTTCTTACCCGAGCATCGTGTTTTCCAATTCCCAAAGATCAATGCGCGTGAACCCGTTCCTACGAACAATGCAAAAATATCCATCGCATGCTAATGTTTCCACCGTTCACACCTACCATCGCTTTCCTTTCTATCATCTCACCCCTCCCCCTCCCTCTCTTCCCCCTCCTCCATTTTTCTCCTCCCTTTACCGTTCCGTCGGATCACAATCGGATATTTCGTGGTCGAATTCGTGGCAAAATTTTTTTATCTTTTCAATCTTGCTCCCCGTTTGAATTTTATCTTAACGTTAACAAACCAACGGAAAAGGAAAATAAAAATGAAAATATACGCGGATTAATTATAAAGTTTGAACAATGCTTGCACATACGAGACTGCATATACATAATCCTTCGTGTTCATCACTCGTTTCCATCATTTTCCATGGCAAGATTCAAACTTCTCGTTCGGATTCGAGTCGATCACTTTTCTCGAGTTTCTCGAGTTTCTGGTCGGTCGGTCATCGTTAAGCGGTTATCGATCTTGGGAGAAATCGTGTTCGGTGTTTATCGAAAGTGGGTTCGTCGTGGCTGGAGCTCGTTAGCGTGCTAAAACTCGTTTAGTAGCGTGATAATAATGCGTGTCGGGCAGCGTAAAAAAAAAAAAAGATGGTGGATGGAACAAAAGAAAAGAGGAGGGAGAAAAGGGAAGGAATTTGGGATAGTTTCGTGAATCGAATCTATTCGATCCGATTTAACGATCGTATCGTTCATCGATGGATCGTGAAATCTGGAAATCTCGCGTTTAAAAATTGCAAAAAAAAACTTGTTTCTTTCTTCGAATTCGTTAGTTTCTCTCTCTCTCTCTCTCCTTCTTTTTCACACGCGAAAAAGCGTGTGATCCGTGGAACGAAATAGGTCGAGAAGGAGAGAGAGAAAGAGAGATGGATGGAGCAGGAGTGGGGGAAAGTCGAAGGGAAGGAGATAACAAACGTTGTAAGTGGTAGAATGGAATCGTTTGCGCGCGCAGATGCATTTATCGCCTTTATTACGAGCGTCGGGAATCACGAGTAGGCAGCAGGCGGTTATTCAGTAACTATATTCGACCACGAAATCATTAAATAAAGTGGGCTTAACGAATGCACAAGTGTATAATCGTTGCGCCTCCCGCGCTACGATTTGCACGCGTTTCCTCGTTTATTTCCCTCCGCGTCACACCTCCGGCACCATCGAATCCCGCCAAATTAATTTCGTCGAGCATCTCTGCCTTCCATTATCGCGTACATTCCCACGGAACTAGGGAACGCGCGAACACGAGCGAGAGAGAAACTGCAGGAAGCTATTTCCCCGAGCCATTTTCAGCCCTCGATTATATCGTGCATCGACGAGTCCTCGCCCTTCTTTCGACTTTCTTTTTTCTTCTTTTTTTTTCTTTCTTTCGCACCGAAAATCGAAAATCGAGAGATTCAACGATCTTACGCGCGAACACGCGACGATGCATTAATTCTGTTGATAAAATCGTAGACGTAGGATACGTTGGGAAGGAAAGCTGTGTCGCCCTGTCGATGAATATTCAGAGGCGTGGATGGATGGGTGCATCGACGGCTCGTCCTTTCGAATATTCAGTGGCCGCATAGCTCGACTCGTTTCGCTTCTTCGAATATATCCCTAGTCTGGATATTTCGGGAGCGTATCATCCAATTTTTGACGAATGTTTAACGCCCGTATCCCGGGTCTATCTAATTGGCCTGAAGATGCAAGTCGTAATATCGTAATGCGTTTCGCTCTAGTTTTTGCAAACAGGCGGGGAAAAACGAAACGAAACGGGAATCTTGGTTGAAACGCGTCAGAGATTATTAGAAAATTTCGGAAGCGTATAGATATAGGCGAAAGGAAGAATAGGAGCCGCGGCACGATTCGTTCGATGCGTATCGACGTTTCGAATACGTTTTCAAACTTGGAAAGTACTTAGTCGGCCATTCGAGGATATGTAATTAATTTACTTATATATACATATATACGTATATATATATAGTCGGTTTACGAGTTACTTTCTGTAATTTCTCGACAATAATGCGCTACTCGTATAACGAGTTTCCAAGTAAGGAGCACAGGTTACACAGCGTTTTCGAACGAGCGGATGAAACAACGGCGGACCGCGTGGTTTTCGATCGACCAAGAAGCGAATCAATTAGGAAGCGACGATTCAATTTATCCTACTTCTCAACCCTGGTAGCGAGAGAAGCACCGAGAGATGGTGAGATATACACGCGAAAAGCTGGGTATACGTGAGTGTGTATATATATATATACTCGTGAGAAGTACGAGCTCGAGTAGAGTAGTAGGAGGCATGGTAACTGGCCGCTGGTTGACGTTGAATGCGGTGCATTCATCGAGAGAGAGAGGGGGAAGGTTCCGCGGAGAAAAAAACGGGAAGATAGCATCGCCGTTTGAAACGGTTTAAAAAGGAAGCGAGAAACCGACACATCGTTTTCTTCCCTTCTTCCAACGCGAGATCGTGTTCGATATCTTTGACGTCCCCGTAATAAATTGTAATAATCCGAAATAATCCGAATTTCTTCTCGATTCGAGCTCCTCTTCTCCCTTCCTCAACACCGATTATCGATCGATTATCGTTACACACACAATAGGCAATTAGGGAGATAAATCGAAACTATTTGATTCGGTGTCGACGAGCATCAACGAGAAGGGAAGGAAAGGAAAGGGGAAAAAAACGCACAGCGAGCATCGAATAAAACACGTGAGAATGATCAGAGTTTTGCGGTTTGGTCGGTTTGGGCGGAGGAGGTGGGGGGACGCGGGGAAGAAGGGGAAAAAACAAGGGGGGGGGTGAAATTGGGCGAACGGAGGACACGGAGCGGAGGTGGGGGACTCGGTTCGAATTAAACGAATAGCAGGTCGACGCGTTGCCAGACGCGAGCGACGTTGGAACGGGTAATTCGCCCGCTGTCGATCAAACGATGATGCATCGCTGCGCCCATCGGTAGCTGGGACCATCGATCGACGGTGTTACGACCGTCCTTTCTCCCTTTTCCGTCCATTCGATTCCAACCATCCGACGGATGTAAGAAGAGCGGAATGTCGTCGAACGCGTCGATATATATTTCCAACCGATGACCGAGCGCGTCCGACCGTATTGTGCTCGCTCGAAATGGGCGGGGCGAAGGTTTACCTCTTATCGCTGTCGTTCGACGTTCGGCTGAAAAATACGCTATCCCGTTGACCGTGTAATTATTCACGTTCGAAGCAAGCCTCTTGTTTTTCCACGTTCCATCGCGCACGATGAATCGTTCGTTTATATATCGTTTCACACCATCGATCTCGATCTTTGAATTTACCCGTCCTCTCTCTTTTTCAAATTTTTGCCCGGATTACCTTTCGATCCTTCGCGCTCGAGGCGAAAAGAGAGGAAGAATCCATCGCGTAGATTGTACCGTGGATTGTAGATGCGTGCCAAACAAATTTCCTTCCACAAATTGCTTCGTAATTACCTATATATACGTAGATGCACATATCGATTTTGCATCGATTCTCTCCATTTCTCGTCATGGAGAAAATGTTCATTCGGTTCTATATTTTTATTCCTTTCTCTATTCTTCGAGCATTGCTTGTTCAAATTACGTTATTCCGTGCGTTATTTTTTTTCTAATCCTTCGATATCGAGAGGAGAGGCGAGGAAAGCGAAGAGAGCGAAAAGTACGAGAAGCCGTACTCCTTCTCCGTTCTTTCTTGAATCGAATCGAATCGAATCTTGTCGCGTTTCGTAGAGTGGAGAAAAGGAGCGGCGTACGCTTCTTTCTCGTACGTTTCTCAGCGAGGGTGGAAAATACGCGAAAGAGCATCGAGGTCGTTGTATTCCCGGTAGAAAGGAGGGAGGTCTTTTCGCAAAGTCGAACAATCGCGACGCCCTTTCCAACGTAACCGGGACAACGCGCGAACATTTCTTTCCCGAAAGAAAGATGGCTCGTTTAGAAATCTCGTAAGAATTTAAGTTAAAAGAAAGAAAAATGCATCTCCGCGTTTAAAACGTGGGCAACGAGGGAGCGTATTTCGAATCTCGGTCAAGTTTTCTTTTTTTCTTTTCTCCTCGAAAAAATTCGTTCCGATTCTGATCGCGAGAGAAACTCTTTCTCTCTCTCGAGAGAGAGAGAGAGAAAACGTGTATCCACACTCGATACGCGGAATGAAGGAGGAGATGAAAAGAGATAGAAAGTGGAACGTATTCCGACGATGGTTGCCTCCATTGTCCATCGTAAGCGAAAGAATCAGGGCCTCCCTTTTTTCGTTGCTTCGTTCATTCGTATTCGTTTCTCGTTGCTTTCTCTCTCCCATCCTGATTTCGCGTTCCCTCTCTCTCTCTCTCTCTCTCTCTCTCTCTCGAGTTTCTCGTTCATTTTTTTTCTTTCTTTTTCTCTTTTTTTCCTTTTTTTTTTTTCTTCATTTATCTCCAGTTCGTTCGACGTTGCGAAGGCTGGTGACGACGCCAAGACCAACGGCAACGCCGTCCCCTAAACACGGATGACTCGATCTCCCGTTCTCATTTCCATTCCCGAGAGGTATTTCTCTCACTGACCCGTTCGATATTTTTCTTCCGCCTTGGAGCTACGACTTTGGAGGAGCGAAGACTCCACGGAGCAGTTTTCAATTACTGTGTTGCACTCGCATTCCCATACATGCACGCGAACCGTGTCGCTAGGCGATGACCGACGGCGGATGATGGAGAGGGGGGGGGGAGAAACGAATGGGATGGATCTTACGATATATGGGTTACTGCGAACACAATCATCCCCGAAAGCCCATCCACGCTGATTTGCGTTCCCGATATTACCGCGCCCGGGATCGGAAATTCGCCGAATGTTCCATTTCCGTTCTTTTTCATCATCTCCAAGGATCCGGCGTTATTGGATTTTCCGGATCGATCCCCCCCTCCCCTCCCTTTTCGCTCTCCCGAAAAAAGAGAAATCATCTTAACCTTTCCTTCCGTTTATTACGCGCAAATATCTATCTTCTCGTTTAACTCGACACCATTTCCCGCCTTTCCACGATTCCACGATTCCACGAGTTTCGAGAGCGTCAATTTTTTTTCCCCGATACATAAATTTGCCATCGATTCGCTTCTTGTGGAAAAATACATGGGATGAACAAACGCGTGATAAAAAGAAAGAAAGAAAAAAAAAAACCGTTAAATCGCGTTCAAGGTACGCGTGTTTATCGGAATTCCATTTACGCGCGGCGGAATAGCAGTGTGTCGTCTGTCGCTCGAGCGGCGGAGTGGAGGGGCGAACGGAATTGGGAGTGGGGGAAACGCAATTGAGCGAGTTTGGTCGCGTATTAAAAGCTAATTTTCCCATTGGGTGTACTTTCGGTTAGATATTTTCCAATCCTGTCGCATTTCTTGTCCGGTATTGGCGATATACGTATTGTCCGCTCGATACGAATCCGCGTCTATTGACGTTGTCGTTTGTCGAACGCTCCTGTCTCTCTCTCTCTCTTTCCTTCTTTCTTTCCGCGTCTTCCTTCCTTTTTTGTCGTCGGTTGTCCTCCTCTTTTATGACATCACGGCCTTTCCTCCTCTCTCCCCCCTCCCGTGTAGCTGGCGAGCCGGTGTCGCTACCCATTCCTCACCCGTCGTCGTCTATTTCTCTTTTTCTCTCTCTCTCTCTCCCCTCCCCCTTTCACCTCGCCTCTCCGCCCGTTGTAACGCGGCACCGAGCGCATCTTTATTAGAATTTTATTGGATCGCTGCGACCGCTTTCATTAAGCTGGATGTAGCTAATTGAGTCGAGGCTTTACTTCCGTTACTCCCTTTTTCTCAGTGTCCCGCGAGCCAACTCCGGCCTCGACATAGGTCGATACGAATCTCGTTGCGGGCTACGGCGCATCGTTTCGCCGGGAACAACTGCCTGCAACTCGAACGTCTACGTTTCCACCACCGTCGCGCCGTAGTCGTCGTTGTCGCCGTCGTTTCGATTCCATTCTATTTCCTTCTTATCCCGCTACGACAACCCCTTCCCCTTTTTATCTTTTTTCCTCCTTTTCCTTCTCTTCCTTTTCTCTTGCCGTTTCTCTCGTTGCACTACGTCCGTACAAGGCCGTTTAACCTTGGGAGAAGATGAACGCTGGCACGTCCTTCGCGCGATCCTTCTTTTTTTTTTTATCAGAGTTTGAAAATCGTTGTCGCCGAGTAGATGTGGCGCAAGGGAAGGACGATCGGGGATCGATCGGTTCGAAAGATCGGATCGGATCGGGGGAAGCGTAAAAACGGTTCTCGGCGATTCGAGTGCACGATGCAACGTGTGTACCGAGCCTACTCGAGTTGTTGAAACTCCTCTATCTCGCGAAAGATAGCGATAATAGGTAGCGGAGAAGAAGGGCCCGGCCCCTCTCTCTCTCTCTCGGATAAGATCTTCGTACACGAATCTAACGATTTCCTTGAAAATCGATCGGCAAATATTGGCTCGGCTGTTATCGGCTCTCGCCGTGCTTCCGACGAGGAGGCAATTTCTTCGAAATTGCGAATCGCGTCGAGAAGGATGTACGTAAGTAAGTACGTAAGTAAGTACGTAAGTAAGTACGTATCTCTATCTATCTCGACACTTGAGAGAAAGAGAGAGAGAGAGAGAATCTCTAAACAGGGATTCGATCTTTTTTTCTCTCTTTTTCCTTTTTTCCCATTCCGAAACGGTGGTTTGTTCGGATGATGGATAGGGGGACGCGCGCGGGGCGGGGAGGGGGGAAAGGAAAAAAAGTTGAAAGAAAGCGGCGAAGAAGATCGTGGCGGTGAACGCGGATAAAACCGATCGTAAATTATTCCGCGCGTTTAGGGGGTTAAGCGACTCGCGTCCCTTTCAGCCACTACCAGTCTTTCGTTCCTTTTTCTTCTTTTTTTTTTTTCGACGGGGAGCCCATCCCCGATATACCGTCCTTCTCCAACGCGCTCCATGCCAAACGCGAGTCGAAGGAATAAACGGAGGATAGAAAATCGCGCTCGCCACTATAGCTATCCTTTCTTCTCCTCCTTCTCCTCTCCTCGTCGATTTTAAAATCTCGCGATCGCCGTAACGCGCTTTTTCTTCCACTCCTCCCTCCCTTCCTTCCTTCCTTCCTTCCTTCTTCGCTTTCTTTTTCTCTCGCTCGAATCGAGGCACCGTAATCGCATGCCGTTTCTGTCCTTTTCCTCGAGCAATTAGATCCCTCCCAAGTGGAACTTCTTTTTCAGGTCGCTCGCACTCGTGCTAGAGTCCAGTGGTGGGACGTGCGCGATAAACACATCCAACGAGAGTCGTCCGTTGGTTCTTTGTTTTTATTATGGTTCGACACTTTGGCCAAGTAGCACCTCGTTCCTTCTCGCTCGGCAAATGGGATGGAAAAACGGTAGAAGTTTGGCGGACCGGTGGGATGGGAGGGGGGCAAGGAGAAGGACGCCGAGACTCGGCGCTCGGCGCTCGATGGGCGCGTAAAAGCTTTCGCGGACGGGGAAAGAGGGGAGGTCAACCGACTTTTTTCCCTCTTCTCCTCGCGCGTCTCATCACGCTATAATCGAACCGCGATAGTCCTAGCAGCGGCAAACCGAACTTTCCGTTTCCACGCAGGTAATCTCGAAGATAAAGGAGAGAAGGAGAGGAAGAGAGAGAGAGAGAGAGAGAGAGAGAAAGGTAATGGAGACATGGGTGGGAAGGATTTATTCGTTCGGATAGGGTCAATGTCGTCATCCGTGCACCGTGGTCCGTGGCCACATTTCATTCAATCGCGCGATCCAATCTCAATCCCGATCTCGATCCGGGAATCCCAGTCTCCTTTGACATCCCTTCCTCCCTTTTTTTTTTATCCTCTCCCGGAGAAGGATCCGACTTTTCCCTTCCTCCTCCTCCTCCTCTTCTTCTTCTTATCCCTCGAAGGAAATTTTTCACTTTTCCCGAAATCGTCGTCGCTGCGTTCGTCATTTTTCGCGTCTGGGCGTCGATAAACCGGAAAAAATACCTCGTTGATTCGCACCCTCGGCGAACGAAAAGAAGGAGGGGGAGGAGGAAGGAGGGATAAAAAGAAGTTGGTCGGATTGGGGGCGGATAACGTTTCTCGGAGCGGCGTTCGTTAATCGCAGGCGTTAATTGCTCGAAGAATAGTTATTCGACCACCGTTCGCGCCGATCGATCGAATCTCTCTCTCGCTCTCGCTCTCTCTCGCTCTCGCTCTTTCTCGCTCTCGCTCTTTCTCGCTCTCTCTTTCTGCTATCTCGACGGAAAGGGAGGGGAGATTGGCCGATTCCCGACGGCGAAGAATTCGCGAATTCGCACGCGTTTGCATCCGCGCGAAGAGAAGGTGTTTGGGGAGGGGGAGAAGACTCTAGACTCTCTTCTCCTCCTCCTCTTCCTCCTCGAGTGTGGTGTGCCGGCCGATTGAAAGAGTTGGCTCGAGTGGAAAGGTGGTTTCGCGCGTACACGTTGAAACGTGGTCGCCTCTGGGTCTCCGCTAGTGGTGATGACGGTTTAGATCCCTGGAGCGTGATAATATTGTGTGTCGAAGCCAGTATTTGCCGAGGGGGTAACCGCGCTTGGCCACGAATCCGAACAAACTTGCTTCTCCTCCTCCTCCTCCTACTTCTTCTTCTTCTTTTCGAAGCCAACTCGTCGTCTCTCGCGTCCAAAGAAATCCCACGTCCCTTTTCATCTCGTTCTTCCGCGCTTCCAAGTCCACTTCCCTTCCCTTCCCTTCCCATCCGATTTCCCGATTTCGAATTCGAGCGATAAATTCGATCGATGAAGAACGGAGAGAAATCTTTCTCGAGATGGATATTCGGGATCGAATATCGGAAAAAACTCGAACCGAATCCTAACCGTCGAATTCCAAAGGATAAGGAGGGGATCTGTGTTATCGATCGATCTTTTCCGACAAACACACACGGGCGGAGGTTTTTCATCGCGCGTGGGCAAACAGTTGCTTTGTTTTTTCCGCTCATTAGCGAGACCGAGAAAGGGTTTTTCATCGACCAAGGGTTTAATCTCAAGATTCCACGTAGCGAAGCGATACGTCCGCTTACGTATGGAGCAAAGCCCTCGATACCGCGCCACAATACCGCAACCGCGTAATGAACCACGCGAGGTATTCGAGTCGCGAGAACCGGTAATTGCGAGAGGCTGGATGGAGGGGGGAGCGAGAGAGAGAGAGAGAGGAAGGGAAGCGTTTGTTATATCGGTCGCCCGGCTCGTTGTACGCCCTGTTCTCCTTCGCCTCTCTACCGAATAATACCGAATAAATCGTAAATCGTTTTTCCGCGCGAGAGAAGAAAAGAAGCGATCTCGTCGCGACGACGAGAAAGTGTAATTAACGAGAACGAGAATCGTGGGGGACAAAAGTCGGACGCGATCATCGGCCGGGAGAAATCTGGAGATCCGAAGGAGGAGGAGGGGGAGGACGTGGACGTGGAAGAAGAAGGACGCGACGAAAGCTCCGCCGGTGAAATTCTCGCATGGGCGAACATTCCAGCTGGGAACGCTCGAATTTCTGCTCGTCGACGTCGTTTACGTGTCGACGATTACCTTCCGCGTTCGCTCGATCGAGGAATCCTCCGTGGAGCGTGAAAACCGAGGGATTACCGGTTACTGCCGTGGTGGAACGAGTTAACCGGATATCGTTTGCCTCTCCACTCGTCGTTAAACTCGTCGATAACTTTGGGGCGCGAGTGAATCTCGGTATAAAAAAAAAAAAAAAAAGAGAGAAAAAATAGGCAAAGTTTGGATCGATCGGTGGATCGATCGATACCAACCAACGAGTAAAAGCTGTACACTACGAGTATACAAGCACGGGATGCTCGATAGGAAAACTTCGACGAAGATTCGAAGACGAAGGGAATAACGCAGAGAGAGAGAGAGACACGAGTTCGATTAACTCGCAATCTTGCCGCGACGACACGGCAGGTAGTATCCTTGATCCATGACCCTTCCGAATCTTCCCCTTTCTTCCATTCCGCTCCATCCGATACGAGAACTTTCCTCCTTCCCACGAGAAAATGATCGAAAAGTTGGTTTCGCCTCCCCGTCTTACGAAACTCTTTATCGAGGGACGACTATTCTCCTACTACCAACTTTCCGCCAACTTATCTCTCCCTCTTTCTCTCTTTCTCTCTCTCTTTCTACATTCTCGATAAAATTTCGTTCGCGTTAACGAGGCACGCGTAGTTGAAACTCGTCGTAGTTCTCCGTGGAAAAGGTAGAGGGCGATCCGCGTTCGAAGCGTGGATCGATCGATACGAGCGAGGACGAATATGTTTACTACGAATGCCTAAACGCGGTCGCGAGCGTTCGTCTTTCTTCGCTTATTAAAGGCCAACGGTTACGGTTCCTCGGACGAACGGGGAACGAGTGAGGATCCTCGAAGAGGAAAAGAGAGGTCGGGTAACGATGTATCGGCGGAGGTGGGGGAGAAGGCACGAGAGTCCCGACGATTGGATAGATTTTCGAAAGGCGGGAACAATAGTGGTGAGCGAGCGAAATTGGATCGCGTCTGGATGCTCGCCCGATAAAAAGCGAATCGTTTCCATTCGTTGGACGGAAAGGAGGAGAGAAAACGGCAACAGGAGGGGGAGAAGAGGTTGTTTGGCATTTGCAAAAAAAAAGGAAAAAGGGCGAGACTCGATTTCGTCGAACGAAATCCTTTTCCCCGTCGATGCTTTCGATTCGATCCCGTTTTTTTCGCCCCCCCCCCCCCTCCTTCGATCGATTTCTTCTTCGATTCGACTCGAGCAGAAAAAAAAACAGCGAACGAGACGAATCCGATTGGATAGTTGGAAAACTCGTTTCCTTCCTTCGCGGACTGCTCGATATCTTTTTCTTCCGGTCCCGGTTCTCGGGGACAATGGGCGGGAAAAATTGAATTTCGCCCCTCCTCCTCCTCTTCCCCGCGTGGATGAGCGGATGAGAAACAAATTGGCCGAGAATCCGTGGGGAGAGGGGGCGAAGGTGACCGAGCGGAGGAAAAATAAAAGGAGCGTGAAGGGGAGAGGAGAAGGAAGGGATCGGTTGCCGCAGGGGACGGTTAAAGAATAGGTCTCCCGTCTCTCTCTCTCTATCTCTCTCGGTTGCTCTCTCGGTAAACGAGAATGTTTACGCCAAGTGGCGCTAACAACGGCTATTATTAAGGAAAATCTTGCTCTCGTCTCTTCCCTTCCCTTCTTTTCTCTTCTCTTCTTTCGAGGAAAAAAAAGAAAGACTCGGTTTCTCTCTCTCCTTTCTTTACCTTCTCGGTGGATGGATGGATGGATGGATGGCATTTCGCCGACACTTTTCTCTTCCTCCTTCTCCTCCTCCTTTCTTCTCACCATTTGTCTCGCGAAGGGGCAATCACTGACTCGTGGTCGATTCGAAATTGCCGCGTGCTCTCGCGAAAGAAGAGGAAAAGATCGGTGGATAATAACGAGAGACGATGATCCCAATTCGATGCACGGGATCCGTGAGTTAAACGAGTTAAGGAAGAGCAACGCACAAAAGAGAGAGAGAGAGAGAGAGAGAGTCTGGAAACCGCATGGAAGGCGTGTATCGCGGTAACGAGTGGAGGAGGGAGGAGGTGCGCTCCAGACAGAATAAATTAATCGAGAACGAAGCGCTGGCAGAGGTCCAGTTAGCCGCGTTTCCATGGGAGTCTCTGTCTCTCTCTCTCTCTCTCTCCCTCCGCCTGTCCCTCGAGAACGAACGGGGAGGGGAGGGGGGACACGCGTTCTTCGAAACCCCGTGGTTCCTTGGACGAGAGAATTCGAAAGAGCGTGGTCGAAACCCGTGTGTGAAAACGTACCTAACCTTCCAGCGGGGAGGGGGAAGAGGAGCGTGGCCGATCACGGATGGCCGAGCGGAAAAGCAAAGTTATCCGCTTCGCGAAGCTGGTCACGCGCGCGAGCGAGCGAGCGTCGGCCGAGCGAGAATCGCGTGATCCGATCGCGTATCCGTTCGATCACGGGCGAGCGAGCGAGATGGAAAGGGAAGGGGATGGATGATCCTTACCTGCTCGCCCTATTTTTCGTCCCCTCGCTGAAGGGAGGGGGAAAAATATTGAAACGAAATTGTCGAATTGAAATTTCTCGAATTTTTTCGAAAGGATGAGAAGGAGAGGTGTCGTTTATCCAAGTTCCCGTTAAATCCTTTTTACGGGGTTGTTGCGCGGCTGGTCGACGGAGGATAAATAAATAAAGGGGATAGAATTTTTTCGCGCAATTTTCCCGGGACGGGAAGGGTAAAAGTAAAAACGAGTCGGAAGGAAAGAAGAGGCACTTGACCGCGACGGTGAGTCGCGGTAGAAAGGCGGCTAGGCGAATAAGCGACTCGGGATATCTACTCGCTTTTCTCTCTCTCTCTCTCTCGCTTCTTATTTGCCGAGCGAGAAGGGAAAAAAAAGTGGGCGGGGAAATCGAATCGGCGTTGTAGTACGCGCGAACCTGTGCCTTCTTGGTCGGCAAGGGACCAAGAGAGCAAGGGGAGGGGAGACAGGAAGCGAGGAAGAGCGGAAGCGAGGCTTTTCCCGTTAATCCGTGGCTAGAGTGGAGCTGGCGTTGCGTATAGACGAGCGCGAGATTCGCCGACGTTTTCACGTTTCTCGGCCCATGCGAGATACGCGCCCGCCTTTTCCCCTCCCCTCCCCTATTCGTTTTCAATTTTCCTCTTCCTCTGCCCATGGTTATTTTCGTCTTCCCTCTCTCGCCCCCGGTGGTCGGGATATCGGTGGCGGGATCATCGACGATATTCCTCCTCGTCGAAGGATCGATCGTGAAAATTCGACGTTCCTTTCCGTCGCTCGTATGCGTCGGATAAAAAACGTGAGGAAACGCGACAAAGAATGAAAGAGAGAGACGATCGATCAAGGATAGTTTTTCTCGATTGGCTCGCGTTTGGTGGTAAACGATCTCGATGAGTGGAACAATTTGATGGATTGGTGAATTTTTTAATTGGAAACGCGATATCGATCGTTGCAGCGTAAAAAAAAAAAAAAAAAAAAAAAAAAGCAACGTTATCATCGTTAATTTCTCTTCTCGCTCGAGCTCTTCCTCCTCTTCCCGATTTCCCGTATGCGCGCAATTTCGAGCGAGCAGCCTTCCTCGCCGAGGAAACGTCTCGATTCGTTCCGCTTATGAACGGATGCGGCGGCTACGACGACGACGACGACGACAACGTCGTCGGTTCAACGGACGACGATGTTTCAACGGAGGAGGAGGAGGAAGAGGAGAAAAAGAAATTCTCGATTGCACGCTTCTCCAATCGATCCATTTTCATACTCGAGGAAAATATTTGTGCATCTTTCCTTCTCCTCTCTCCCTTACCCTTCATGGATGATTTGTTTTACGAGCGATAGCGTCGAAACGCGAGATCGTGAAGATCTGCCGTTCTTTCCCCTTCGCGAAAGTTTTGCAAGTTTCGTTCCACCGGGATCAACGATCGAATTCCTTCCTTCCTTCCTTCCTTCCTTTTTTCCTTCTTTGTTTTTTTCCTCCTCGACGGTATTCGGTCGAGGTGTCGAGGAACGAGGGGGAGGAAGGTTCAAATTTACGATTACTATTAATACTTCGAAAGATTCGGGGCGCGTGCCGCGACGCGACGCGTCGAGACGCGACCGGGATGGGTTGGGATGGGATGGGACGAGGCCGAGTGAAACCGGAGAAGCGAAACTTTTCTTCGAGAAAAGAACGTCCAAGCATCGGGATAATATTGTAATCGCGGCGAATTGTGGGCGATCGTAACGGTCTTGGTGGTCGTCGTCGACGTGGTCGGTGTTCAAAGACCGAGCACTTCAGACTTCCGTGTTTACGGAACGCGAGCGACAGCTCGACGGCTCCCTTTTTTCTTCCTTGTACGCGATTCCTTCTCCGCCGCACTTCCCTCACCGCCTCTCGCGCTCACAATTCGCGCTTTGCCGACAGAAATGCCAGCTCGTTCGCCTCTTCCCTCTCGCCTTCGTTCTCGCCCTCGCCTTCCCCCTCCCCCCTCCTCTTATCCCCTTACCTTTGCCCTCTCCCTTACCTTCCCCCATCCCTTTTTCTCTCCTCTCCGTTTTCTCCTTACCGCTCTTAACCACCACCACTTCCACCAACACCACTACCACCACCACCACCAGCCACTACCAACACCATCACCAATACTGATTCCAACTATTTTTTTCCTTTTCCCACGTCAACATCGCGATCCTCGTTTCGATCCGGGACCGTGTTTCCCGCGACGCGAGAGATACACGATTTGTCACATGATCGACCGCGATCCGAAAAATTGACCAATCCGTGACCGAAACGATGAAAGTGAAAAAAGTGCTGTGCAAACGATTGGACGGGACGCAGACGCGATCCTCGTCGCGGAATGAAAAGGGGCAGGAGAGGGGGAAGGGGAAGGAGAGAGAGAGAGAAAGAAAGAGAGAGAGAGGTGAAGGCGAGCGAGCGTTCTTCGTAAAACGGTGGAAAGCATCCTTCGACCGTGACTAATGGAACGAAAAGATGGAGCGATTGTCGAGAGAGAGAACTAACCAGCGAACCAAACTATCGATCGGAAAAATTACAAAGAGACTTCTGGTTTCTTCGCTTCCTTTTTTTTTTTCCCCCTTTTTTCCTTGCGCCCCTTTCTTTTTTTCCCTGCCGATTGATCGGTCGATTGAAAAGAACCAAGTCGGTGACGCGAGAAAACGAGATCCGTTTTATCCACGATATATATATATATAATAGACGGTGGAAGGTACGGTTGGCAAATTACTCGAAATGGGATCGAGTCCTAGTGGGACAACCTAGGAGGCGCGACGAGCTTTTTCCATTTGAAGAAAAAAGTAACGATTAACGCATCGAGTGATATCTCATCTTCGCCTCGTTTCCTAGCCGCGTTTGAACGTCTCTCTAACTAGGAGAGACGTTCTTTCCACTCTTCGTTTCTCTTTGCGTTTTCCCTCCAATTGACCTAGTCGCGTTTATTATTGATACATATTCCCAACTCGATTATTAAAAAAAAAAAAAGGACTCGAATTTACCTCGAGATATCTACTTATTTAACCGTTGAACACGTAATCCATCCGCTCTCTCTTTTTCTTTCTTTCCTGCGATATATATATTTCTCTTTGATACATACACATTCACGCTTGTAATTTCTCAGGTAAATGGCCAAGATGTTTCAAATTCGAGCCACGAGGATGCGGTACGGTGCTTCCAATCGGCCCAAGAGCCGATCATCGTGGAAGTATTGCGGCGTCAGCCGCAACAACAACAACAACAACAACAACAGCAGCAGCATCATCACGGTCACCGAGTACATTGTGCTCAAGAGGAAAAAGAGTCGGAGAGACGAGAGCACGGAACGAGCAACGCTTGGCCGAATCTCGTCTCGACCGCTGTGCAGACCGATTGGGCCGGACTTATCGAGACCGAGGAGGAGGTCGTGGACGAGCAGCCGAACGACAGTTTCGAAGATTTTCTCGCGCACGACATCGACTTTGAGGTAAGTAAGGAAAGATGGTGGCGGTAGGGGGCGTGCTAGTACGATCGCCCTTCCACCAAACGAAGCGAGTTCGCGGCGCAGAGGAGAGTTTGGGCACAATACTCGGGAAAGTTTACTGGTTAAAAAATTTCGTAGCGAATTCCCCTTTTAATAATTACTTATTAAAATGCTCGAACAACACGAATTTATTCTATATACATTATAAACCTCGCCCATTACGAATAATTTATTCACGTTTCGAAACGATAAATTATCGAAGCAAACTTTGTTCGTGAACTTCGATCAAATTAAATTTTCCCCGTCGCTTGTTCGATTAACGAAGTTAACGGTCCCGATTACAGGAGGTCACGTTGCGGAAGACGGGCAGCGCCGAGAAGCTGGGGCTCACCGTCTGTTACAGTTCCGGTTCGGGCAGCGAAGACGCCGACACCGAGGTTTACATCTCGGAAATAGTTCCTGAAAGTTTGGCGGCGCGCGACGGCCGATTGCGCGAAGGCGATCAAATCCTCAGGGTAAACCCCTACCATCGTTGGATCCGACGAATCCGTAGAAACGGAAGTTCATTCGATTACCAACCGCCTTGTCTAATTCCAACCTGTGCTCTACCCTTCTAATCCCGTTAAGGGGATCGTAATCGGCGGAACAAAGACTCGAGCGAAATCGGATCGAGGAATGAACGAACGGATCCGCGGATTTTCCCTCTCTCTCTCTCTCTCTCTCTCTCTCTCTCTCTCTCTCTCTCTCTCTCTCTCTCTCTCTCTCTCGTTCCTTCTTCTTCTATATCGGCGAGGAAAAATATTTCGAAGAGTTTTAGTATTTATTGGGACGAAAAAAAGTTATAATACGCTCGTTGTTATAGGTGAACGGAAAAGACGTGGCGAACAAGGAGCAAACGGAAAATCTTTTCGCCGAAACGAAGAACGCGGTGACCATTCTGGTGAGCCGATGCCTGTATCAGGTAAAAATCTCGCTTAAAAGATTCCTTCTTATCCGACAATCGATTCTGATCTGTCCCGAATCGCCGCGTCTGTTCCAGGACGATGATTACGAGGAGAGGCGCGCGTATCGTCGGGTGAGTAGGGCGAGGATATCGTTGCCTGTCCTCTTACTCTCTCTCTCTCTCTCTCTCTCTCTCAATCAGGGATCAATTTCGATTCCTTCCGTGTTTTCAGGGCTCGCCGTTGCTCTCGCCTGATCACATACCCTCCTACCAGAACAGTTTGATCGAGCAATTGATCCGACAGCAGCAACAGCAGACGGAGGAGCGAACCAAAGACTCGGAGGAGGACGGGTCGACGTTGAGGCCCCCCGTTCCCGGCCACACCCCCTCGTCCACCTGTTCCTCTCAGGCCTCGTCGCAGAAGGGTGGGGGAAGTGGCGGCAGGAACGGCGCGTCGCCGGCGCGACACGCGTGCGACCACGAGCGCGGTAAACAGCAACAATGGGTGCAAGAAGCGATGAAGGATTGCTCGAAGAAGATTGAGAGCCTCTGCGTGCGCGGACAATCGGGCTGCGGCGAGGGGGGCGGAGGAGGCGGAGGAGGAGGGAGCGGCGAGGGAGGGGGAGGGACGACCTCCTCCCCCTCCGTCAGACTGGCAGAAGCGTACTCGAATCACGTGTGGAGCGAAACGGAACACATCTACGAGACTATACCCGAGTCGGATAGCGAGCCGATCTATTCCTCGCCGTACGAGCACCATCATCGCCACCACTGGCATCATTCGTCGAACAATCATCACGGGCCGAGCGTAGTTGCCACGGCCCAGACCACCACCGTTTCAACGAACGCGAGCGCGAACGCGATCAACGTTGCGTCGAGCACCGTGATCCAATACACGCAAACCGGTCAAACGGTGAGTCAAACGTCGGCCGGTAGATGGTACTGCTCGTCGAAGAGCAACAGTTCGGGCGAGGAGAAGGACAGCTCGAGCGCCTACAATACCGGCGAATCGTGCAACAGTAATCCGCTCACGTTAGAGTTGCAACGAGGCGAGAAGGATCATCACAAGAGCACGTTGGTTCTTTGTCCTCCGAAAATGTCCACGATTCATCATCATCAGCAACAGCAGCAACAACAGCAGCAGCAACAACAACAACAGCAGCAGAGATTCGGGTGCACGTGTTCCGCTTTTACCAACAAACAGATGAACAGAAATTATTCGAACAAGAGAGTGTCGAGCTCCCAATATTACAAGGATCGCGTAACGGACGCAACGGGCGCGGGCAACCTGCCCGCCGACACGATGTACACCAATATAGCGAATCTTCAACAAACGATGCTTTTGCAGCAACAGTTGTTCAAACAGGCGCTCGATCGAAGAAACTCGACGATCGCCGGTTCGAGGGAGAGCAGTAGCGTGACCGCGGTCGCCGCCGTTCCAACTAGTGCCGCGAAAAAGTCGAGATCTCACGGTAACTTTCAAGCGCCGAACTTGACGCGTTACCAGTTTGTGGGCAGCCAACAGGTGTGCGCTTCGTCGAACTCGTGGATACCGCCCGAGGAGAAGGGGAACGAGGTGCAAATGGAATGGAAAGTGAAAAGGCGAGCGGACGGAACCAGATACATAGCGAGAAGACCTGTTAGAAATCGTATTCTGAGGAACAGAGCGATCAAGATATCGGAGGAGCGGGCAGGTCACAGCACGGAGGACGACACCATGTCGGAAGTAAAGGTGCTCGCAACTTCTTCCAATCCCCCCCCCCATCTATTCCTTTCCCACCTGTCATCTTTCTTTTCTTCTTCTCGTGTTTCAGATCGGCAGATATTGGACCAAAGAGGAACGTAAAAGACAATTGGAACGTGCCCGAGAACGCAAGCAGAGGCAGCAAGAGTTTCAGTTGTTGCAGCAACAGCAGCAGCAGCAGCAACAACAACAACAGCAACAGCAACAACAACAGCAGCAGCAACAATTACAGCAAACCAATGAGTTATTGGCATCCGAGCACGGGGAGCACGAGAAGACGTGCAAAAAACCGCTCAATATTCTCGAGCTTAGTCACAAAAAAATGGCCCGTAAGAAAAACACTCTGGACGATTTTACTACGGTTCAAGAGATGTTGGTCCACGGGAACAGGGTTGGTGGAACGGGAGGCCCTGGAGGGGGAACTGGAGGCAAATTGATGGGCCTTCTTTCGGTGACGACCGTTTGAAGCGCTAGCGTCGCTACTACTTCTTCGCTTCGTGCTTCCTTTTTATCCACTGTTTTATCCACCGTCAATTCTGATCTCCGTTCCTTCACCGTTTCTATTATCCTTTCGAATTATCTTACGATTATTTCGCATGATCAACGCACGTGACTACTACGACGAAATATTAGGAATATTCACGAGTTTCTATTTTATTCCCTTCCTTTCAGCGGTTTTTCCTTTTTTTCATTTCGATCGTGAAAACTAATAATAAACGAATCGCATCGTATCGAGATAAAATACGGTTGTACATATTTCTTTCATATAACGATATAAATGTATGTAGATTATTTTACACGAGTTAAAACTTGTATGGACGAAGAAAATAGAATAAAAGAAAAATGCTTTTGTAGATATGTACAATAATAACGAATAAGAGGCGGATAAAATTGTAAAAAATTCAGGATTCTGTGCCCCACAAAGGAAAGACGGAAGGATATTCGCACTGTTTCCTAACGAATGTACGATTCTTTTAAACTTTAAAGTTCTCTTTTTTTCTTTTTTTTTTTTTTCTTTTTTGGAGACAACGCGTAACGTCGAGTTATCGCGCGAGCAATGTGAAACAGGTAAAAATGTGCCGTGAGAAAAAAAGATGAAATATATATGAAGAATCACATATTTTATTACGAAATTCAAAAAATCCTTATCATTGACACGTGTATCTGTTCATGTATCTATTTATAACGATTTATTATTATCCATCTATCTATTGCATGAACGATGCGTTGATGTTTAAGCTGCTTAAAACTTTTCGTTCCGGAATATTTAGATGCTGAATGTAAGCTGGGAAGCAATGATGAGTCGAAAAATTTAATAAAAAATCTTGCAGATATTGACTCAAATTCAAGTGATAGATGGAATCTTGCAGCAAGTCCGGATCGTCCTCGTCTTCCTCAGTCTCGTTCGCAGCTTCTCCCAACACTAAAAAAAAAAAAAAAAAAAAAAAATGATAATTTTAAGTAAAATATATTATTACGTTTAATAATATTATTCCATAACAACATTTGCGGAAAGAGTTTCAGCGAATAAAAAAAAAAGAAAAAAAAAAAGATAAAAAATTACCGATGGTGCCGCGTTACCGCGCATCCCTTACTTACGTAACATAGTTTCATAGCCTGGATCTAGATAGGCATTTTCACTGTCATCTTCGTCGTCTTCGTTGTCCGATTCCTACGCGCAAAAAAAAGACTGATTGATTCGAGGCATCGAACGAGTAATAAAATCGTGGAAGAAACATGGAAAAATTTAATCATACTAACATCCGTGTCCTGATTAGCAGCGACCGCTTCGATGTCGTTCGATAACTCGTTAATTATCAGCTTGAATATCTTTGCCAAAACAGGTATAGTGGTCCATTGATAAGGCTGTGATTCGGCTTTACTCCTAGTCCTCACGCCTTCTTCGTTTCCTACGTATTCTCGAATTTTAATTAGTCACTCGCTGTTTTGGAATAAATATTTTATCGACATCTTGTATTGATTAAAATTAAAAGAAATAAATATTCAAGAAAAAAAAAAGTGACAAAAAAAAAACAATAATGTCCCTATGAATTTATATACAAAACGTACGCGAGGAGATATTTATTAAAACCTCTTTCCAATTTCGAATACAAACCTGAAAATATTTCGTCTCCTTTGACAGTGATCTCGTTCAATCGACTATCTCCGTGGGTAACACCGTATTCCAATATCTTGCAAAGTGCAACTGTTGCCACCTTTCGGTCGTATCTACCGAAAAATAAATGTTGCCTGCTCACCCATTCAGAGAGTACAAATGCGAGTGCGCTTTGTCCTGTTGGACCGGGTACGGTTGACAGAAAATTTAGGACAGCATCGAATTCTGTATTTATTAGATGAGCGTATATCATGAGCAAACTCTGTACCACGGTCAACGTCTCGGCTCGCTGCATTTTACTGAGCACAGCTTTCAATAATAGATCGAGATTTTCGCCCAATGTATTTCCTGCTTTTCTAATTAACGTTGTCACCAATCGTCCGACAAAAGTCGCTGTAAACTCGCTCGACTACAAATGCGACACGCCTCGTTAAAAAAATCAATCGATACAATACAATTCGTGTGTCGAAATAATGAGATGAAATGAAAAAAAAAAAAAGAAAAAAAAAACGGGAATGAATTATTAATAAAAATTATCGAGTTACCTGAGGATTCAATAGTTGAGCAATGATCTGCAGTATATACTGCAAACCTGTTTGACCATCGTTATCTCGATGTATCGTTACTTGGCGAGCAGCGACAGCTAGATAAGTCCGTATAACCTCTCCACCGTTTTGCAACGTTTCGTTATCCTCTGAATTCAAAATACAATGGCAAGCGGCAGGAAACGCAGTTTCTATCAATGCGCTACTCAAAGGTCTCGGAGAATATTGCACCAATACTTGCAAAATATCCAGAGCTACGTTTTGACATCTTTCTATTGCGATAAACAGAAATTCGAGCAAATAATATCTCGACTTGGACGATAAAATGTTATAACAAGTATAAAATAAAGCCTTACCATCTTTTGATTTATTCATAGGCGTTATATCCATCATGCTGGTTAATGTCGGTATCAATCGAGTTTGTAACGGTCCTATGCAATCGGGATTTTGTGTTAAGCTTTTAAATATATCTTGACACAAATTCAAAATTTCAGGATCGCTATAAAACTTTAAAAATGCAGCGATAGTTAAGGGACAAATTTTATTCTCCATTGAAGCGGTAAATGCTTTGTCTAGCTGTAAAAACAAAAGAGGCAAAATTAAATGAAATGATTATGAATAATAGTAAAAAGAAAAAAGAAAAGAAAGAAAAAGAATAGTGAACATTATTACCGAAACCAAAACTTGCAAAGTTTCCATTACTAATATTAAAATTTCCGTTGATGGTTGATTGGCTAAATTGAAAACTCCTTGGAATATATTTGGCAAATGAGATCGTATAATATTGCCAAGGGTATTGTTATTTTCCATCATCGATGCCTTGCAGAACCAATAAATAGCTTTCACTGCACTGATACGAATACACGAAAGTTGATTCTCTTGCAACCCATTAACTGTTGCTTCTAAGAAACGTGAACTCATTTCTGGTGGCATTATCTCAGCATATTTGCCACCGATACATAAACAACGACCAAGAAGTAACGGTGGTGCTCCTGAAAGTCATCAGTATGATACAAAATAATGATGGAAAAAATTAATTGTTTTTTCATGAATGAATAATGAAGCAATATCGAATACCTGAATCCTTTAAAGTAGCTAAAACGATTGTATCTAAAAATCTAATAATATCGAATTGAAGAATTCCAGTTTGCTGCCTTTCCACAACAGCATCTTTTGTTTTACTTAGTGCTAAAATGGACGATTCTCGTAACTTCCACCACGTTTCATTATTCTCACTTCCATCGTTTGTACTTTGTAATCTACTAGTTGCTTCAATATGACGAGTAACTACCTCGCAGAGTGCATTTACCGCTTTTTCCTCGGAATAATTCACTAAAGCCTATGTGTACAAAAAATCGATAAAAAAAATTCAATATCGCTTTAATTATCAACGATATTAACTGTTTTATCATATCCTTCTTGACAATATATATTTACCGTTAAAAGTTCCTGTGCTGAAATGCGAACGTTATAAGCAAATATATCGTCTTCTTCGACAAATTGATTAGGACTAGTCGTCCATAATTCGATTTGATCATCAGTTATTTGCATAAAAATGATTAAATAATACATCACTTCTTGCATTAAATTATCCAAAAGATTTGAAAATCGTTTACGATCTACGATAGAATGAATAAATTCGAATATTGCAATAATCAAATTATTAAAGTTAATTATTTCACCTGTAAAAAGATAAATGTATTGCAAACATATTAATTTTCGATTGAGTATAGATTGAATTTTTTAACGCAAAATTTACCATCTGAATCGACTTCTTTATCATTTGTATCTCCTTCTCCATTTACAGACCTTTCTTGATAGAGTTTAGCACTTTGTACTAAAGTTTCCCAAACTGGTGGTAACATCTGAGGTAAAAATCTTGATACATATTTAGGTAACTTAGTAACTAGGCAATTTATGGCTTTAATAACATCGGTTTTAAGTCCGCTATCGCTAGTTGAACCATCAGATAATTGTAAACAGTGAACAAATTTTTCACAAAACATAGGAATAACCGGTTGTAGATATTGCTCTGTAAATCCTTTTTGATAAATTCCAGTAGCGGCAACTAACGTTGTAATTGTAGTAAATATTTCAACAGCACGACCACGGGTTCTAATAGAATATTGCTAAAAATATAAATCGATATTGTTATAGTGTTATTATATGATTAATTTTTAATATAAAACATTAACGAACATACGTTTTCACTTTGAAATATTCTATACATTTCTTGAAGAATTACTGGTCCCACATTAGGTAATTGATTATCAGTAAGATCTGAAGTAAATTCTGTTAAAACTCGCATTGCTCCGTGAACGGCATACTCGCTTTCTCCGCTTAAACAACTAACAAGTATATCAAATAAACCGGGCCAATTTTCTGGCCAATCCCAGTGTGCAATAGCTGATATCGCATATGCTACTGCTGTACGTACCTACATTATTAATGAGATAAAATATTTTTATGTTTGATATATATAACATTCATAAATCAAATTATAAATATATATTACTTTACTAATAGATTCACGAAGTCCTAATGGCAGTAATTCTTTAATTCTTTCTTTTGTTGTATATTTTATTTCAGGAGGACGAAATTTTTCAGCCACAAAAGACCAATGAGTTTCAACATATTGTTTTAACAATACAGAAGCTAATTGCCTAATAGGTAAATGTCCATTAGGATCTACTACAAATTCTGTTAAATGTATACCAAATTCTTCTGTAACTTCCAATGCTTGTATTCTTTGTTCAGCTGCTTGTCTTGTCTCTGTATGAGGAGACAAAATTCCACTTAACGTTTCATACAAAGCTTCTCTCAAAGAACCTTGTACATCCATTATAATAATGTATTATGATAATCTCAACTTCCTTTTATTCCTTGTTTCCTATATACAAAATATTTGTTTATTATTGTACAGTTTAAAGGTTTTATTCTTAATCTTATTTAAATCACATAATATTTATCTTAACACATGTTAATGGTTATTATTTTATTGGTATATATTGTTTTCACACAAGTTGCTTTAATCTCTCAAAAATAACATAATATAATTTCTGTAATTAACAGACTAGTCATTGTAAGAAAAATTAAAAAGAAAAATAAAATTGTATTATATAAGAAAAAAAGAATAGATATAAAATCGAATTAAAAAAAAATTTACTAATAGCATTTATATATATATCGTATAATCTAATAAGCACTGTTATACAAATTTTATAATAATGATATATTACAATAATATGATAAAATTACAAAAAATGTATATAATATATAATAATATTTATTCTACTTTTAGCATATTATAATTTGATGAAGCCGGCTTAACAAATGACATAAAGGTTAGAGATAAAGTTATTATTGTTCAAATGGCACATAAATAAAAAATGAACATTTTTAACCACAATATTTTGTAAACAACACATTTATATATTTAATTCTATATTCGTAAAAATAAATGCTTATTATTGATAATTTTATGAATTTTTGCAAATGAACTCATACGTACATGTCCAAGATAAAAGTATCGAACGTATTGTATGTATATATGCGTGCGCATATATATACTAGAAATTCAGATATTAAAATCTTATGTATTATATATAAATAATATTACAATGATAATTAATGTATTATGCAATAGATAAAATAATGAAAAATATATTTTAATTTAAATTTTTATTTTTGCATATTGCTTATATCTATATATATATTAATTTCATATATAATGTATTATATATTTATCTTGCTATTTTTATTTTAAACGTAAAACAATAATTAATTAAAAATCGATAATTATCATAATATCAATTTGATAGAGAAAATTTTAAATAAAGTAAATAATAAAAGAAGAATAAAAATAAAATAAAAATTTGGGAATTAGTGCCATCTTCAGAGTGCCGCAACAAACAAAAAACAGAAAATAATGAGAGAAGAATAGAAATAGAATTGATTGTTAGCGCCATTTCTTGAGTATTAAAGAATACAAATAATAAAATGAATGTGATTTATATGTAACGTTTTTTCATATTATAAAAATTATAACCGATCATTTTTTTATATATTTCAAGTAACATTTTATTTCTTTCTTTATAGACATATTTAAAATAAATTTTAATTGTTTTTTTATTCATATTGAAACAAATATATAATAGTTAATTTATTACTTGTTAAAAATTCATATTTCTTTTTTAAATTTCTTTTTTCTGTTTATTTGTATTATTTACATTATCTTTATTTTTTATCTATATTTTATATCTATATTTTTGATTATGAATATGAAAACATTTCTTGTTATATAAGTTTTTTAAAAAATTGCTTTTATATTATATTTAACATATTTCGATTTATTGAATTGTTCTTATTTTAATTAGAAATAAAAATAGTAGTTAAATTATCTTTTTTCTTTATTTATTTGTTTAATGTTTATATTATTTATTTTTAAAATTGATAGCTTATATCTTTCTGAGATGAAATTTTATTATTATTTTATTTTAATATAATCAATTAATTCTATACATTTTAAATATTTATTTAAAAATATTGATTTTCTTTTGTATAGATTATTAATTGATTACTAGTCTACCTTCAAAAATGAGAAAAGTTTTAATATGAAAAAATATGAAAAAATAATAAAGTTTGATTTTTTAATTGCAGGCAAGTACAGTATTTTAATTTTCGCACGAATTTGAAATAAAGAACCGCGTAGCTCTAACCAATCAAAAAGCTGCTAAAATCAGTTGCAAGACGAATTATTGCGCATCATAGTGCGCATGGCGTCAGTCTAAAGTTGAAAATCGTAATGACAGGCTGTATTTCGGTTGAGATGCATAATTGTGTAAAATATTTATTGATAGGATATTATAATATGGTTATTAAGTTTAATTATTGATTATTAAATCTTATTATTATTATTAAATCTTGTATAATTATTTGTTTAATCATTATTACCAGAATCGAATATCTTTGTGCAGATTAACGTGGAGTTTGGAATTGGAGTTTCGAAGGCAAAATGACTTTGAAAGTGTAATACTATAATAGTTTATGATACTTAGAAAATAATTCAACGACTTTTATGCAAATATGGTAAGATTTTTATTTATTTTATTAAAAATAAAATATAATATGTAAAATATGTATTATTATATATAATTTTGTCTCTTTTTATATATAATATAAGTTATATTATATATAATTTTTGTTTCTTTTTATTATTCAAAGATAAAACTAGTTAGATTATTATTATCAATTCATATACATATTTTATGCATATATTCTCATATATTTATTTTTGAAATGCGTTATTAACATTTAACTCGTGTGTTATTATTTTTGTATTTGTTTTGATATTATATTTCAAAGTTTCAATAGTGAAAACATTTTTTATAATACAATTTTTACTTACGTATCACGATAAACGTGGCACGCGCTCGATATTTCGATTTGTCGAATTATTGAAATTGTTGAAATGTATCCAAATATCTTCTCAATTTATAATTCGATATCGAAATCGCAACGAGACATATAATTCTATTGTCAAAACTCGTAATAGCTAGATGTTTTATTTCAGATATATGATCTGCCTGTTCCTATGATTCTTACTTAACACATATTCTTTTTCCTTTTATACTAAAATTTTATTATAATACATATTTTTATTATAAATATTATAATTTATTATAATATTTATTATAATAAAATTTTATTATATAATTAAAATTATAATAAAATTTTATTATAATTTTTTCAATTATTTATTGAATATTATTATAATTAATAATTTTTTGAACAATATAATTATTAATTAATTTAATTATTAAATAATTTATTGTTTTTTTATACTTGATCATTAACCCATATGTTCAAATATTACTAATTTAATAATTTTTTTGACAAATATTAATAATTCAAATATTAATAATTTTTTGAACAATAATTTATTATTTTTTTATACTTGATCATTAACCCATATGTTCAAATATTACTAATTTATATTTTGAGCTTTTAAAATAGAATTTGTGCTATTGTTTTATTTTTATAATATGATTACACAGCAAAAAAAGAATGAATGGAGATTCCATATGGATAAGATCCCACATGAATAGGGTAGGTCTCCGATTCGCAGCAACCTCCACGCGGTGAGACCTGGAAATCATTCTTATTTGATATATACTATTTATAATTATTTCATATATAGCTCTATGATATAATTATAAATTATATAGCAAATAAATGAGCTAATTGGCTGCGTATGCGATCTACTTAAAGAATTTATTATTTATATTATTATATTATTATATTATTATCATTCATTTCTAAAGCTGTGAAATATAAATTTCTAATATAAATATACATATTAATGTATATAGAAATTTTTGGCATGAAATATAGATTTTTATTTTTTAATTTTTTTTTTTAAATAAAAAAATTGTAAAATTATAAAAAATTATTAGACAAATTAAATTAATATAGTTAAACAAAATATTTTTAAGTTGGCAAACTTTTTTAAATAAATATAATTTTTTAAAATATAAGATTGATAATATAAAATTTATTTTAATTCAAAAAATTAGAATATTCAAAAATTTTGCAGTTTAGTAATTTTTTCTAATTTTATTTATATAATTTTGTTCTTTTTCAAACTTATTAATAAAAAAAAAATATCTTTGTAGAAAAATTTTTGTAGAAAAGATGGCTTTAACAATCAATCTACTCTATATTTTATTATTAATTCTTATTCTATCTTTCTCTCATTTTCTATTTTTTCTGCGTTTATTTTATTCGTTATTTTCTGATTCCTAAATTTTTATTCCGTTTATTTGCTCTTTTTGTACATATTTTTTAAAATCTAAATAATTTTAAATATGTTACTTATTCTCCTTTAAACTTATCTCTATTCTTTTTTTTTTTCTTATCTATATATACTTGTTCTGCAAAATTTATGCATTTAAGAGAATGCATTTCGAAATTTAAGTTTATTTATTTTTAAAATAGAAGTTAAAAAAAAGATAAAAAATACATTGAGGTACGGAAAAATAGATATTTATATATATGAATTTGTGATAAAAATACATATTCATTTAGAATATCTGAGTATTTATATATAAATATATAAAAATTTTATAGATTAAAATTCGATTGCATTTATTATTTACATATATATATTTAGATAGAAATATATATACACAATACATACAAATCTATTAATAAAATATTGGGCAAATAGATTTGTGAAAATAAAAAATAAAAATTAAAATAATGAATAAGACTTTTTGTAACGAGTTTGATCAGCCATAAATTATTTTTTATTTCCATTTTATATCCCTTTTTCATATTTCATATATAATGTATAATTCACTATACATTATAATTCATTATAAATATAACATATATGTTGGTGAACTTATTAACATAAACAACTGTGATAATTTTACTACCACCGATTAAATTGACGCATTATACAATTATACAATTTTTTTCTTATAATACAAATAATTGAAATTAAAAAAATAATTTTTTTCCTAAACCTTTTTACCATAATCTTTCGTAATATACACATCATAATGTACAGTATTTGTATACATTATGTAAAAATTATAATATTTAAATATTTTATACAATAAAAAAAGAAATAATTTAGAGTAATTTTAAACAGTAGGAGGAAATAGTTCTAGAAAAAGTATTAAAGATCATATAATAAGTTATTATATAAAAATAAATTATCAACAAAAATTGATAGTGCCTGAAATCAATAGCAATACCATTGCTATTGACAGTAATGAATTATTTCTTACAAAAAACTTATTTTTCAGGTACTATATTACATTAAAATATCTTCTGCTTTCTTCCCAGTCAATTTCATTAAATCAGAATGAATCCTAAATTGTAATCTAGATTCCAATAAATATCCAGTAAAATTTTTTCTACAAAAAATAAAACAATTTATTGATAATAATAGTAAAAATTACCAGAAATATTCCTAAGACAAAAATGATTTACTTAGCATCCTCTAAATATCCAAGAGCGAGTTGAATATTTCCTTGATCTTGTGCCAATAAAGCTAATTCTACTGTTGCATAAGGAAGTAAATAAGTATCTTCCTTGATTAGTTTGTCCAATTCGAGAACGCGTTTTAAACAATTTTCAGCTGAAAGAGGATGTTTCAATTGTCGCAAACAAGCACCTTTTAGAAGCGATAAAAGTGCTTCATTATCTGCATGAAATTCTGTTTTCCTAAAAATTATTTGATTTTTTATACTTTATATTATCAGATGATATGATTCAAATTAGAAGAATAAAATCGATTAAATAAAACTCACGAAGTTTTCACAAGTTTTTTTTCAGCTTCTTCAATTACTTTAAACATGTTTAACATTAAATCTTGTCGTTTTCCTACTATGCGAAACAAATTCCATACATACATAAGTTCAAATATAGGAAGTACTAGGCTTTTCTTTTGAGCAAAATATCTTTCAGTTTTTTTTATTACAAATTTTTCCATTGGTAATGATTTACCCGCAATACGTTGTTTAAAAGTAGGCGCTTGCATCATTAAAGTATCTATCGTTTGTTTTTCTTCACTTTGTACCGATGGATTTTGCATCATAAGTATCGCAGCTCTTTGATACAAATAAATTGTACGTGACCAATGTGATTCTTCAGCTAAGTGACCGGCGAACATTGCAGCTTGATTCCATTGCTGCAGCGAACAATGTGCCCACATTAATTCCCAAAAACAAATATGATGAAATTGAGGCCATAAATCTTGACTTTTCCAAGATTTAGTATACCATTCTAAAGAGTTTTCAAATTTCCCTCTCGTTAATTCTAATCTTCCTTTAAAAAATAAAAACCATACGCCATTTGGATAAAGACTCAATTCTTCTTCCAAAACTTTTTCACACCAATCTAGATCACCGTCGGTATGACTTAAAACGAACGATACCAGCAGATTGTAAGATAAAAGAAACATTGCACATAATACATGACGTAATCCCCTTCTTTCTTGATATCCTGCTTCTAATTCTGACAAACCATATTCCTAATAATAAAAACAATACGTTATTATAAAATGATAAATTGTTTATAAAAAAAAAACAATTTTTTTAAATTATTTTAATCATCTTATTTCATTACCTTATCTCCCGAAAATCCAATAAATTCTAAAAGTTTAATGATTTTTGCTGGCAATAGAGAGATCATCTATAAAACTCAAAAAATAGTTATTACATCTTATTTTATATAATAAAATTATTCTTCTACATACCAAATTAAATGCACCAATACCAGTGCGAACTCCACTTTCAAAATGTACTTTATAAGCATCATTTTCCCATTTACGATTATTTAAAATTGTTAAACATTCTCTGAAATAGAACAATATACATAAAATATTGTTATTTTTCAATATATATATCATAATATAAATAATTCATAAAATAATGATTTGTTTACTTATATGATAGAAAACAGGTACGAATTTTCAATCCAGCTTTAACAAAGCTGACCAAAGTTTCGTCCTCCACGAACGTGAGCATTGATTTTAAAAAAAGTGACTCAGCATAACAGAGTTCTGCATGCACTTCGTCTGTAACAATAATTATATATCATTTTTGTTTCATGTTTAATAATATCAATATGTAAAAATCAAATAAATCATATTATATTATACATAGATAATTTATAAAAAAATATAAAATCTATTTTTTAATGAATAAATTCATATAATAGAATATGTAAATAATAGAATAATAATAATATTGAATTTATACTCTTTAATTTGTGCATAAAGTTAAAATAAAATTTATGTACAAAATTAGAATAGAAAAATTAGATTGATGGAAATGAAAAATTATTTGTTAATTAAAAAAGCTTTTTTTTCTGAGAAATAATATAATTTGAGAAAAATAATGTAATAATAATTTTTAAGAAACTTTATTTTTATGATGCGATATTATACCAAATATTATATCAAAATAAAATATTATACCAAATAATACATGTATATACATTACCAATTGTATAAGCATCATAATTAGTCTTCTTCACCATTTTGCCAATATTTTGTGTTAATGTTACATGTTTACGTTGCTTCAAGCATACAGTCATGCACTGTTTTACAGCTCCAGCTGCCTTTTCAATGTATTTCTAAGCAACACATATTACACTATATTATTGAAAAAAACACATATTTTCCAAATATCACAATTTATTGCGATTTAATACTTGTTCAAATGTAAGAATAGCCTCGAGGAATGCAAATATACTTGTTCCTAAAGAATGATACATGCTACTGCTTGCCCATGGCTCCATAATTTTTCTTGCTTCTTCAAAATCATTATTAAAAAAATAATGTATCGCTTTTTTTGCCTCCATTATTGCTGTATCCAAATCCATAGAAGTAGGCCTTAAAAAAACAAACCAATAATTAATCTAAAATATATATATATAATATATAATATATAATATGTAATATAAAATATATTAAATTTATGTATATATATTGTATTATATATAATATACTTACTGTGGTAAAGATTCCTGAGCATCTTGAAACTAAAATATTATAGAAATAAAGAATATTATTAATTATCATTTTAATTATTAAAAATAGAATAATTTTTTTAAAGTTTAATTATTAATTAAACTTGATTCATACCTCATCTTCTTCGATGTCCGACATTTTGAATTAATATTTGAAATATGCTTAAAAAATAATATTGAATGTTATTATTGAAATTATTTTCATTTAATCTATGTGTGAATATTGTAATAAAAAAAATTTTTACATTCAATAAATATTTTGCATAAAGATTCTATATTTTACAAGAATTCTTTTATGAACTAGATATGTTAATTACTAAATGTGAAAGTCATTCTTCAACACAGATTTCTCATGTGCTCCTTTTACAATTTTAAGCCAATAAATTCAATTATTTTACTAATATCGCAATAAAAATTATATTTCATAGACATATTAAAATTATGATTACAACAAATGAAAATAAAAACAATTTTTTATTATAATATATATATTATTCATTTTTAATATATTTTTATAAGATATGTTTTATAATATAAAATCATTCTTAATAATCATTATCAACAAGTTCATAGATAAATATATAATAATAAAGAATGATAAGATAAAATATATATTTTAATATCTCAATAAAAATATTTCATAAATATATATTAAAAAAATTATATTTCACAGATATATTAAATTTTCAAGTTAATAATTAATCATATTTTCAAAAATAAATAAGATTGAATTTTTACCTCAAGTTATATAAGACACAAACATATTCTTATTATAGAATTTTATACTTATTTCCAGTTTTATGAATAATATCTTCTTTAAATATATTCAAAAAAAAAAGGAAATAATATAATATACTAAAAATGAAAAATATATATAATGTAATATACAAAGATATATATATATATATATATATATATATATACATGTATATATGATGTACAAATAAATTATATATTAATTTTTCTTGATATGTATACAACTTAAATGTTCAATTTAAAATAGAATGTTAGAAGAAAACATAATGGAGTTATATCGCGATAGACCTAAATTTCTAAAAAATTTATGATAAAATCAATTTCGATAAAAATGCAATTAATAAAATAAATAATTATACAATCAATATTTATAAATTAACAAAATTCAATCTTATTTCATTTTTCTACATCACAATACTTTATAAATTATTTTGTACGTAGATGATTCAAAGTAACTTACCATTAAACCATCAAATGTCAAAAGATAGAAGAATAAATTCACAAAAAAAGCAATGAAATTAATGTTTATTTAATAACATCTCTAAGCTAACATGACCAGATTTTGGATATGTATGTAAATACTATAACAAATTATAGTTATTTTTACATTTTTATTCGAGATTTACAAGAATTCTTGAAACACGCCGCTACAAACATAACGGCATAAAATGTACGCAATCGTCTGACGGTATACTGATTATGACAGGTGAATCGAGTCGGATCAACATAAGTAAGTATATACCTACTACTTACGATAAGGATACAACTGTACACGTGACATTACCTTCCATTACAGTGATGCTTAATATATATAATACTAAAAGTTTTATATAACACTGAAACAATGATTTGAAAAGAAACTAATCAGATTAAAGCCAATCAAAATTAATTCTCTCATTAGCTCTCAGCTACATTTATAATATCAATATAATTCAATTGTTTTTAATACTTTTTATTCATAAAAAATTAAGAATCACAAAAATTAATCAAAGATTAAGAATTATTGATGATTATGTATTACTTTTATAAGTATTATCTCCAATCTAAAAAACATTATGTAAAATATGATTTATACAATTTATATGATTAGATTAAAATTATAATATTCATTTATTAAGATTTGAAAAAAATTTCTGATTAAATTTGATATTCTATTTGATTTGCATGATATTTTTTATATTTTTTACGTTATTATATTAGATATTATTAGATATATTTATACTTTTATTTCATGAAAAGATATAATTTAATATAATAAAAGAAATAATAATAAATTTTTAAATATTTAAATGAAAATTTATAATTTTACAATTTCTTAAATTTAAAAATAATTTTTTATTTTTAAAATTATATATTTTTTATTTTTAAATTATAATAAAATTATATATATTAAATTTCTTAAATATTGAGTATCGCTAATACATTATCTAACAGATTGCATTATTTTCTCTACCGCGAAATTTCGTATATAGTTGAAAGATATATTTTTATTCATTCATTATATTCGTATTTTAAGAAATATTTTTTATTATAGTTTATGTTTGCAATTAAATATAAAATTTCTTTATAAAATCTATACTTTCATGTAGTTTAATTTACATGTTGTGAATATGTATGTTGTGTGTGGAAAGTATGTAATATATATATATATATATATATATGTGTACAATATATATATACAATATATATGTATATACAAATATTTATGTTGAAGAAATTTTTTTAAACTTTTTTTTTAAATTCTTAATAAATAAAAGGTTTAATAGAAAAAAATATATATATATATATTTACATATTATTAATATTTCAAAAATATTTATATATATAGAATGTATTTATGCTTGAATCGATGTGTATATATAGTAATATGAATAGTCATGTATGAAAAATTTAATTTAGCCATTTCGTCGATGGCAGCACTAGTATAGACGTGTTGTACGTCAAAAACAGTGAATGTACATAGGACAAAATTTTTTATTACAATTTACTTCTTATATATTTGGTAAATCTTTTAATAATCATCTTATGACGTATGTTTTATAATAATACGTTTATTGTATTATTTATCATTGAAATCTCAACTATATTAAAACTAGAAATCTAAAATAATTCTTTTTATGCGCACAGTGTTCCATACTTTAAACATTATTTGATGATAAATGCTTTTTTAACTTATTCACTATTGATAGAACTACATCATTAAAAGTTCTTAGATGTAAGAGTATGTTTTTTATTTATTTCACTTATTAGAATCAAAATATTTATAATCTGTAACATAACCTGCTTTGAAAGTAAAAACTTATATTTATAGACCTCTCTCTTTGATAATGCAACATTTTTCTATAAATATCATGTATAATTCCTAATGTAATTTTTACATGTGTTTATATATATGTATATGTATACACACACACATATATATATACACACAATATATATGAATATATTTTTTTTTTATTTTATATAAATATAGCTATTTATTTTTTTTTAACTATTAATATGCATATTTATCATAATAAACCATAAGATAATGGTATATATAATAAGGCATATATATTATATAGTATATAATATATATTATATAATATATTAAAGTTTATGTAATGTAATATAATACAAATTAAAAAAAAGTAAAATAGTTACGTAAGTTTCATAATATTATTTATTATTTTCTTATGTTTTTATATAAAATGAGATATATGAACTTTGTAATTTAAAATGTTCATTGTAATAATAATAATGATAAAAAAAAAGAGCATTTTAATAAATATATCATGAAATCCTGTTTCAGTAGTTTTTTCTAAAGGAATGAGGACCTTGTATTGTTTTTTCAATTATCTAAGAAAGGTGGCAAATGCTAGTTAACATAATTTGTTATAATTATGGAAAATCAAAGTCACCAAGGTGAAATTTATCAAAGCCATCAATCTTTTTGGAAGAAAAATACCCGTGCTGTTCCAGGCAGGTATGTACAATAACATGCTTCTAATAATATTTAAAAAATAAATTTATAATTAAATTTTGATATAAATTATTAAGTATAATATAATTTTTTATATTTTGCTCAATGAAAGACCAAGTCCTAAACAAGATGGCAAACTTGGTAAAATAAGTACAGCTACATTAATGTCTGGTAGTTCAGCTAATATAATATCTACTGGTGGAACAATATCGGGAAGTAGCGGAGGTTCCACATCGTTTCAAGATTTTCAAGAAAGCGTAGATGATGCTTGGGATTCTGGAGATGATGAATTTTGCACTGTCTCAGATGTAAAAATATCAAAACGAGTTAGCCATTCTGCTGCTATTAGCGTTATTAATAGTCATAGATCAAGAAAAATGTGCATAGATTCGGGGACAAATGTAAAATCTTCGCAACGCGTTCAAGAAATTATTCCTGAGGAAAAACGAGCAGAGGCTCTTCAAAGATTAGCCGTGCAACCGTTACATTTGCGAAATGTTAATTTGTCTACGCATTCTCAAATGAATAATAGTCAACATTCCTCAGAAGATACAGATATTAAATACGGTGCTTCCCCGCAACATAAACCGACACAATTTCCAGGCAGGCCGCAACCGTTGAGACAAACAATCGCACCTACCAAATTTTTTATACCTTCTAAAGAACAAGGTATTTATGGAACAATTTTTTTTTTATATATCCATTCAATCTCAATGTATTCTTAGTTTTGATTTGTTAATAATTGTAGATGGAGAAAGTAAAATAGATAAATTTCAGTCTCTTCTGGAAGCTTCTGTATTAAACTTAGACGAATTGAGACAATTATCGTGGTCTGGAATACCTGCAAGATTGCGATCTGTTACATGGAGGTTATTGTCTGTAAGTAAGAAAGGTAAACTATGCTGTACGTTTTATATCTAATAACAAAACTTCATAAAAAAAATATTAAATCGTTATTTATATTTCTGCAACATAGGAATATTTACCAGCCAATTTGGAGCGAAGACAACACGTGTTAGAACGTAAACGTTTAGATTATTGGAATTTAGTGAAACAATATTATGATACTGAACGAGATGAAGGATTCCAGGATACATATCGTCAAATACACATTGATATTCCAAGAATGTCACCACTTATTTCATTGTTTCAACAAACAACGGTACAATTAATCTTTGAAAGAATACTCTATATTTGGGCAATTCGACATCCCGCTTCCGGTTATGTTCAAGTATGTATTTTTCGTCATTATCTTTATCCCTGATATTTTAATATTTTATTTTCATCCTTGTCCTTTTGTTTTCTTCTAGGGAATGAATGATCTAGTGACACCTTTCTTTCTTGTATTTTTGCAAGAAGCAGTACCTGTATCAGCATGGCAGGATTTAGAAAATTACGATGTTGCATCATTACAAAAAGAACAACGGGATATCATAGAAGCAGATAGTTTTTGGTGTTTATCTAAATTTCTCGATGGTATTCAAGATAATTATATTTTTGCTCAATTAGGCATTCAGCACAAAGTAAATCAGTTGAAAGAACTGATACAAAGAATCGATGGTATATATATATATGTATATATATATGTATATAAATCAATCGTTTAAAATCTTTTATCCTTTTCTTTTTCTTCTATCATATTTGATTTTCGATTGATCATGCATATAATTTGTTCTTTTAGCGCCTTTGCATCAACATCTACATCAACATGGCGTAGATTATTTACAGTTTTCCTTTCGGTGGATGAATAATTTATTAACAAGAGAAATCCCTCTTCATTGTACAATTCGTTTATGGGACACTTATCTAGCGGAATCCGACCGATTTGCTTCGTTTCAACTTTACGTATGTGCCGCGTTTCTTCTTCGTTGGAGACGTCATCTTTTATTGCAACCAGATTTTCAAGTAAGTTAAAACTATATAGTATTTCTTACAAATTATAATTCGAGATAAAATACGGAAAAAGTCTTTTTATTATTGTTAAAGGGACTGATGTTAATGCTACAAAACCTGCCTACACAAAATTGGACAGATTCAGAAATAGGAATATTAGTAGCGGAAGCGTACAAATTAAAATTCACGTTTGCAGATGCTCCCAATCATTTGCAAGCTCATGATACCAGGTGACCATTTTGCGATGCGTTTAGATAACGGTATTATAATCGGGATCAGAAACATTGGCACAAGTGATTTTGTGCTAAATCGATACGCCTATTTTTATCATGATCGTTTATATCATACAACTCGGTGGCTCATAATTAATTTAGGTTGTTTTCTATCTTATTACAAGTTATTAATTTTGAAATGCTTTATCCTGTAGTTCAAAGAGAAAGTTCTATGCTTACGTTATGTTTTAAAAAAATCAAATGGTGTTTATAAATTTTATTATTATTATTATTATTATTACTATTATTATTATTATTATTATTTTATTATTATTATTATTACTATTATTATAAATATTATTATAGCAACTATTTTTAAAGTAATCGGAATTAAGTTTTCCCGCCATTTTCGCGATTAATTAAAAAATATATATGCAAGCTGAATTATAAAAAATGTAACGCGAATCGATCATCGACTCATGATTCGTATTACATTTGAGTATAATATATTTAGGATTATTGTGTACATCAGTAATATAAATAAGCTAAAAAAGGTTTTATAAACCAGCTACAATTATATAATTGTTATTTTGTGTAGCGATTACAAGTTTTCTTCTACTCGTATAAATTTTCAGTTTTGTGTTCGCTCAACGATGGAATTGTGTTTTTAATTTAAAACGAAACGAAAGTATGCAGAGTGTGGAAATATATACAATTTACAATATACAAAACACGTATAAATAGAATATAAGCTACAAATAATGATATTAATTTCCATTTTTGTCAATTTTCTTTTTTTAAATTTCAAGATGTTTATGAAAAGTAATAAGCGATCATTCAACAGAATTTAGAATCTCGTATCAGAGAAGATCTTGAAATCTTTGCCATGTTATGCATTGCCATAAAGATAAAGACATAATTGGAAAGACTATTAAATACCATTAAAATATTTGTACGTTATTCTTAATTATTTTACGACCATCTTACGAAGTAACTAAAAAGTGTGATATATTTTATCTTTTATGAGTGATCCAATTGACGTACGAACGTACGAGTAAATTAACGCACGACAATTTAACGAGTAATAATAAGTGTATCAAAAGATACATTTGTCGGACAACATATATATATTGGAAAGAACCAATCGAAAGTTATATAAAGAGAGAGAAAAATAATGCCCGTTCTATAATATAAGTTTTAACCAATAACATGAATTATAATTATGTTATTCGATCATTATGTTTTTATCGATTGAATCTAAATAATGTTCTTTCGTTGTCCGTTGATTATTAATTATTTAATTGCAAACTTGTACACACCGAAGCGTGTAGCGTCGTTGATTAATAAAAAAACGAGACTGTCTTTTTCTTATCTATGCATCTATATATACCTATCGAAATATTCCCTGGACAAGATTATATTTCGAATATCATTGTACAGATATATGCAATTATTTGCTAAATACACGATGCTATATCGTATACGTTGACAATACGTGTTGAATACTCATCGTCGAAAGATATGTGTGGCATGTACATTGATAAAAGTTTTTTTCGCATCGAAACGAGTATAAAAAAAAAAAAAAAAAAAAAAAACAAAGAAGTATTGATACGTTTATCCATTTCGTGATTCCTCAGGTGTCATCGATATCAATTTGACCGTAATCGATATTCAATGGTTGTAGGGATGCCAACGAATCGTTGAGATTGAACATTTCCTAAAAAAAAAAAAAAAAAAGAAAAAGAAAAAATTTGCGAATCGAACGTCATACCATCAGATGATAAAAATAATTGTCTGTTAGAAAAGTAGATGATTCGAAAAAAGAAAACTCACATAGTCGACGGATATCGAAGTTGGATATATGCAGGGGATACATTCCATTCGCGTGACGCCATTATTATCGGCAGTGCATTCACAGTTTTGACATGGATTGGGTCGCGCGGTCAGAGCTACTCTCTTCGAGAAGACGCTTGCGAATTTTTTAATCGATGCCAATTTATCGAAGCGTAATTTATCGCCGCTGAATATTGTTCCGTTAATCTCCAAGGACAAAGGTGTACAGTAGCCGAGCGCGCTTTTTGGAAGTTTCACTTGCCTCCGTAAATCGGTGTCGCCCGTTAACGTTCTGGTATCCTTTTTCGTGTACGATTTCGTCGCGTCCAATCCGTAAAAGATCTTGTTCAATCTCTCTTTCTCGAATTCAAAATCACCGTCCATCAATATATGAAGGGTGATATCGTGTTCCAATAATACCTCGTGCACCACCGAATAGTCGAGCTGAAAAAGAAAAATTCTTCAACGATAAGAGAAACAAAGAAAGGAGAGGCAACGAATCATATTTCGTACCATTTGATTTTCCGGCTCGCAATGCGAGCAAGGCATTAAGATGAAAGTTTTCGATACGCCGGCTCGGAACACGAGTTTCGAGGCGAACGCGATTGCCGCAAAAATGTCGCGATTCCCATTGCCAACGGGCACGTGGTCGAAAAAGTCGGTAAATCTGGCCACGTTTTTAGTGAATATTTGCCCGTCCAAAACAATACTTCTCGGATAATCGAAAACACCGTCCGCTCCGAAGGTAACTAGGGACCATCTATTATCCGTCAAACCTTGATCCCTGAATTCTTTGTTCAACTGGCCAATCAGCTGATCGATACTACGATTCTCTTTCACGTTTCGATTACACTGTTTCCCCTCGACGATGAACACAACGTCGGTCGAGCTGGGCACTCGATCACCCTCCAATCTCACGAATTGCCCCTCTGCCACTTGATTACCGTCCATCATGCTACAATTGCTGCACACGTCCGGTATTCTCAGATACGTGTCGTGGAACATGCAAGTCTGCATGTAAGATAGTGCGACGGTACAAGCTTCCGACATAGCTTTGCTCGTAACGCACATTGTCGAGTAATCCTTTGGCTTGATCACGTCGAAGCAGCTGACAAACTCCGAACTTTTGTTCACGAACAAACTATCGCAAAACTCCAATACGATGGAATTATCTTCCGATTCGGCGATCGGACCAATTTTCGTTTTACCAACAGAGCAATTCTCATCGATCGACCAACTTTCCCCAAATTCCGTCACGTTTCTCGTCACGATCCCGTTGGACGCGGTAGTATCATCCATCGGTTCGTAATTCATCGTTCCAAGGATACCGGCCGTTTTTCCATGATACCAACCGGACAATTCCAACGTGCACAAATCGAATTTTAGATTGCACTCGAGCCGAAATTGATTTTGCCTACGTTCCACGGTAATCACGTTTTCCGCCTGGTAAACGTACGTAGTCCCATTTTCCAGTTGGATCGGAAGCGCAAGATTGCTCGCTTCGCCGGACGATTTTTTCGAGGCAAGTTTGATGCTCTGCAAAAATACAACGCGTTATTTATTTATATATTATTATTTATAAATATTTATTTATTTATTTATTATTTATAAATATTTATTTATTTATATATTATTTACAAATATTTATTTATTTATTATTATTTATTATTTAAATATTTATTTATTTATATATAATTATTTATAATTATTTATTTATTATTTATAAATATTTATTTATTTATTTTTTATAATTATTTATTTATTATTATTTATAAATATTTATTTATTTATTTATTTATTATTTATAAATATTTAATTTATATATTATTATTTATAATTATTTATTTATTTATTATTTATAAATATTTATTTATTTATTATTATTTATAAATATTTATTTATTTATTTATTATTATTTATAAATATTTATTTATTTATTTATTTATTATTATTTATAAATATTTATTTATTTATATATTATTGTTTATAAACGGAGAAGAGAAGAATTGAGACTGAATTGTTACATCACATACGTTGCGGGATTAAAATAGTATCGTTTTATATATTAATCGAATTATATATATGTACTAACGTCGTTGAAAAAATCTATCTCGAGAGCATCTTTCCCAAGCAAGATAATGATCTTGCGCGTAATTCGATCGGACCGTTGCTGATACTCGACGAGAATGGCGAAGGTATCTCGCACGAAATCACGAGCCAGCAAGTAGGTGCAAGAACCGACGAAGTCCGTGTGCCGGCCGTCGAAAGTGATAAAGTGTTGCAAGCCGATAATCATCGCTTGGGCTGAAATTCGAAAATTGGTGAGCAAAAATTGAATAGTGAAACGAAGCGAATGATTACCCTCCTACCTCTGAACGGTGGTAGCCAGTTAAACGGATCCATGTACGGTTTGTATCGATAGAGACTCCAGAAGGAGACGTCCGAGAAAGTGAAGTAGGATCTCGCGTCGGAAATAGCTCTGATTTCGGGGATCTCGTGAAACTCGGGCGTTTGATTGAACGCGTGCCACGACATGGGAAGTTTTTGTTCCAAACACATCAAGCCCTGTCTAGGATCGAAGATGAACTTCGTTTTCGCCTCCCTGTACCTGTTCTCGGCCTGCAGAGCCGTCTGGCTCACATCCATTAATTTCATGTGAATTAGCCGAATCGCGTTTTCGATTTTTGCCCGTACCTCGAAATATTCGTAAACGTCGTACGCTCTCTCGTATATCTGTTGCATCTTCTCTAAACTGTACCTTATGGAAGGCAATTTTTGCAATTCTTTCAATTCGGACACGATCTCGTCGACAACGTCCTTCAACTCTTTGCCAAACGGGACGAAGGTGAAATATCTGTCCTTCAAGAATCGTATCGTTAAAGACGAATATTTTTGAACGTTGGTCACGATGTCGTTCATCTTGATGTCTCGATAAAACTTGTCGATGTCTTGAGTTAGATTGGTGAAACGATCGAAATAGGGGGACGCGATGAGATCGTTCCTTCGATCGTAAAGAAAATCGACCACTTCTTTGCTCGCTTTCCAGACAACCGTCTCGAGATAGTGAATAAATCTAATGAAAAGCGGCTCCACAAGCAGCAAGAAACGATTCCATTGTTGAGAGATAGACTGGGACATCTGCTCCCATAGATTCCATATGTATTTGATGAAAGACACGTGGAGATCTTTCACGAACTTGTCGTACCTTTCGAGCATTTTGTCGATTATGGTTGCCAATTCGGATATCATGTCACCTCTTAGAACAGCGGTGACGAACTCGGGAATTTTGTTGAACGTGTTTTTGATCGTTTCTATCACCCAGAGCAACGAGTTTCTGATCGCCTGCCCAGACTCGCCCATTATCTCCCATATCTCGTTCAAAATGCTCGGCAATGATTCTATGTGGCTTCGTAACGACAACTCGTCGATCACGTATATCCCAAAATGTACGATATCCTTGATGTAAAAGTCATTCGCGTTGTAAGAGTCGTTTAAATAAATCTTCAGCTCTTCCAAATCCGTGCGAAGCTCGTTCAGATTGCTACAAATGCATAATATTTATCATTCGGTGTAAATTAGAATTATTTCAATTATACTCGATAATAGAATTGTTAAAGTTAAAATTAACACTCACTTCCAATCCTGGAGAAATTCTTGAAGATCTTGTTGAGCATCGTCCCACACGTCCGAAACTATATTCACGGTTTCGCTTTTCACGTATTGCTTCCAGTAGTGGATATCGTTGTTTACACCGTCGTACGCATCGATCGCCGTTCCTTTCACGAGAGCCTGCAACGGAAGAAAAAACTTGGAATCTTTTCTCCTTTTCTTACCAAGCGTAAAGAAAGTAAAGGAAGAAAAAGGAAGATGGCGCGCACAATGATATCGGTCTTGAGCTCGGGCCTCCAGCGTAGCGTGGATGTTACGAGTCGTGAGTGGTTGAGTTTCAAGTAGAAAGAGACATCGGATATGGTTAAATCATCCTCGTACGTTCTCCAAATGTTGAACACAGCATTCCGAGCATCGGGAATTCTGCCGTACATTCGTAAACTTTCCACGGCATCTGTCGATTTTTATACGAATAAATTAACGAATTGTGAATAATATGGATTATCGATACACTAACCTGGAGTATAATTGACCATCATCCATGTCAATTTTTCAGCCGGGTCGAGGAAAAAGGCGCCGGTAGCATTCAAGCTTGGCGTATTCGCTGCGCTTCCGTTAATAATATATCGCCCATCGAACGAATAATAACGGATATTCAAGTATTTGACAGCTTCGTTGTGTTCCCGTTGGAAAAACAGTTCGTCGCGACTTAAATCGAGCCTAGCGTTCAATTTTCCGCTATCTCCGGTTAAAAAGTTACGTTTGTAATTTCCATCGTTCTTAATCACGAATAACGTGTTGTTATATTTGAACACGAATCCATTCATGTTCAAATGGAATCTCGTGCTTGGATGGTAACCTCTTATTCGATAAGAGTATTTGTTGAGTATCGGTAAATCGCTTTCGTTCCTCAATATCGCGGACAACACGAACAATTTGTTCGGATCGGTAGAGTAATCAGCCGTGAGGGTAAAATTGATCGAATCTTTGGAATTAATTTTCGCCAGCTCGGCCGTCAAAGAAGCCTGCTTCGAAAAGCTGGGATGCCTCAAAGCGAAACTGGCTAATTGGTGTACGTCGCTTTTATCGACCGATGATAATTTTCTCCAGTTGAACAGAGCCCCGACGGTTTTAGGCCTCTCCGTTTCTCTGTCCCAGTCAAGTTTCAACTCGGATTCCAGCTTCTCGCTGTTGATCCAATAAAAACCATCGAGACTGAAATTTCTTCGAGGGTAAGAAACATTTAAAACCAGAAATTGATTCTCCACGTCTTCGGTCGTTTTGTTCAGAATGTTTATGGAATAGGATATCCAAACGTCACGGGCAAGACTGAACCAACTGGTTTGCTCGAATTCACCCGGCAAAACTTGATACTCGGTCTTCAATTGCACGGTCTTGTTCGAATGTATCGCCTTCAAACGGATATCTTGGCCGGTATGAGTAGTTTTGATCCACGATTCACCCACCACGTTGAACGCCGTTTCGTTGTCCAGTCGGTACATGTTGACGTGTTTGAATTCCACGGTCGGGTAATTCGTACCTTCGTTCCCCGCGCTGTACTCGTACTTATTTATGTAAACGATACCGATCGGTTTGTACGAATTCTCGATCATGATTTGCGTATGATCCTTCTCGAAACCGGCCCTCGACACGCTCGTCGAGTTGTATCGACCGTGAAGAACGTTATTCCCGTTGTACGTTAATTTGGAATAACCAGTGGTCGTTTGCGGCCGTTTCTTGTAACCGTACGTCAAATGACCGACGTGGCGCGTGTTCAAAGGAATTTCCGCGTGCAATACTCCTTCGAGATCCGAATTCAATTTTTCACTCCGATAATTGTAATCAGAATCGAGGATCGCGATATTCTGCGGCCAATACACTTTCGCGTATCTTCTGTTTCGTTGCCTGCAACACGCGTATTATGATATATTATTTATCGATCGAAACCAATAAACGAATAAAAAATTCACTTACAGAGTTGTGAACACGATGAATTGACAGCCCAAGTGCGAAACGTTGGCCAGAGGTAAGATGGAATCGACGGTCCCGTTCACGTTCATCAAACTTTCGTACGATACGTTTGCCGATGCGATGCGCGTGCTCGCTGGATAATACAGTTTGGCGTTTATCGCCCGTTTGTCGCTCGACTTGTCCATAGCGTTATAATCGAACAGGAAAACTAACGTTTCTTGTTGTTGGAATTTCGGAGTGTACAGCGAATATCTCATTTCGATCTCTTTATTATCGAAGCTTAAATTGAACACGTTATTCACGGATTGAACGGGTAACATTCCCCAAGAAGCTCGAATGTGTCCGTTGATGTCTCCCGTATCCATGTGTATCTGTACAGACATATCGTTATTATCATTTGATTACCACATCCGATCTACCGTACCGACCAAATATGAAAAGGATAAAATTTAAATCGCATTTGATCACACACACACACACACACACACACACACACATGCAAATACACACACGAGAACGTACCGAGCAATCGGAAGCGTAGTTGACTTTGGCGCGCAAAGCGTTGTAGCCAATCACGTAAGACGCATCTTTGACACCTTGGTTGGCGTGATAGCTGACGAGAAGACGATGATTGTCGTTGTTCGGAGGTGGTAATCTAACGGTGAACACTCCGTCGATATTCTCGTGATTACGGAACCCGATCGTCGCGTTTGCCGCGAATTTCCATTTCTCGCGATCGACGTCCAAATCGAAACCAACGTCCACGTTCCTGAACGCGTGACGAGGATTCTTGAAAAATAATCGGCTGTCGACGATTTTATCCTCCGTGTTTTTCGATTCTTGATGTCCGATCAACACTCTTCCTAATAAATCCTCCATGTATAACAATTTCCATTGAACGGTTGCGTATCGACATTGCTCGTTCAACCAACTAATTAACCGAACATCACCGCTATTGTTCGACGTTAACACGCTTCCCTCCAAACTCACGTTTCGAATCTCGGCCAATGGTGTTTCAGCACTAACGTACAACGTCGTATTACCGTTCTTCTCGATCTTCGTAAAAGCGATTAATCCAATTCGATTTTTCTCGCCTGACGATTTAAGGATACTCGCATCGATTCTCACATCCCAATTCAAAGAATCGATCAATTTTGCATCGATCGATCCGTTTATCGCGTGACCAATCAAATCAACGTTCAGTCCGTGCTCTTTCCTTCTCATTTCCACGCGTAACACGTTCTTGTTATCGATTTCACCTTCCTTTGGCCACACTGTCACGTTAAAAGCGCGCAAACAACCATCTTCCGTCGATTCAAAGGTACCAGAAACACTGCGCGTTTCCATTGTTACGCGATTACGTAATTGGCCGTTAAACGCGCGCACTTTTGAATCGTTTGAAACCATTTTCGCGGTTTCGCCGTGAAAATCGAAATGTGGTTTATTGCTCGAGACAGGAGTGTACACCTCAACTTTCACGATACCATCTTTGCTGTAATTTCCCGATAATTTGTATTGGTGATCGAGCAAGTGTCTCGCTAAAATGTTCAAATTCACGGTGCCGTTGCTCACGATCGTGTTCGAGTAAGAAAGCTGGATCTCGATGTTCTTCAATAATTCTATCCAAGATTTGAAAGCCACGAGAGCTTTGATATGATTTTCCGTCGCGTACCAGTTCGATTGGAAGAAAAGCGAGACGGGTTCGGCTATTTCACAAGTCACTTTCGCGTATTTCTCTTTCACGGTAAATTCCCGTTTAGCGGTCACAGTGGATTTCGGTAACTTGAGCAATGGCGTATCGATTTCGATAACGAGAGTCGTATCCATTAAAGTTTCTTCCGATTCGAGAGTTCCAACCAAATCGATCGTACTATTCGGCGCGCGAATATCGACTTTTGCCCTGTAAATGTTCTCATCGATGTCCAAACTGGTACTCGTGCGAACGAATTTTATAGATTCCAGGGGAGTTTTCAAATTCAATTGCAACGCGTGCATCTGAGAGTCGTCCGATTCGTTCTCGCGATACCCGTAAATCACGAACAATCCGGTCTCGTACCAAGTCGTATTTTGTCGCACATTTACCATCACTTCCATTTTATAATCGATCGTCTCTAGATCAACGATGAACGAATTTACGCAAACGATCTCGTTAACGAACTTGAACGGAACGATCACGTTCAGTTCGTTTTTAATATTGAAGAGATCCTCCATCCAGAATGTGTCGTCCAATAGAATCTTTTTATCGAAATATCGCAAAGATCCGGCAACCTTGTAAGTCGATCCTTCTTTATCGATATCCAGTTCTCCTTCGATAGGTTCGACGATCGCGAGACAAACCTCCATTTCCGCGTGCCAATGAAGGTTAGGTTCTTCTTCTTCCTCTTCCATGATCTCTTCCAACTCTTCTTCGATCGTATCTTTTTTTTCTTCGGTTATCTCCCTGTTATTGCCACGTTCCTGCGAGTAATCCTGCGTTTCTCCAATTTTCGTGCGATTGTTCTCCGTGATAATCGGGGATTTAATCGATATAGTGACTGGTGCAGGCTTTGGACCAGCTTTGGCTCTCACACCGAATTTCGTCTCGCCCAATTTTTTATCGGACAATCTTAAAGAGAATTCCGTATCGATGTCAAAATAATTATCTTGAGTGTTTATCGCGATCAATTTGGCAACGATTCCGCTCTCCTCGAAACCATCGAGTGGCGTAAATAATACGTATCTGTAATGAAAATCAGTGATATTGCGATAATGCCAAATACCTTGAAACCCGCCGACCATGCGGTTGTACCCGATACGAAAATCAGCCTCTCGCTCGTTCAATTTGGCGATCATGAGTAACCTGCGAACCATATCCAACGGGGTTGCGAGCAACAGTCGGACATTAAAATCGTGGTTCGGCGTGAAGAATTGACAGAGGGCCTCGAAACCGACATCGCCGACAGGTGTCACTATCTCCGCGACCACGTGTCTATTCTTCTCCGAGAGGCCGAATCTTCCACGCACGAGAGAGAACTTTTCCAAAGGAGTGGTAACGTTGAATTCCACCATGGATTCCTTCAAAAGATGCAAATCGCCGACCAATCTTCCGCTATAAATCTTCTTGTCCAGATTCAAATTTGCCGCCCCCAAGAACTTCCAATCCGGTAACGCTTGCAGTTGGCATCTCATGTCGGTCATCTTGTAACGAGTTATCGGCGATTCGAAGTGCAAATTGCCGGTCAAGTTGAAAACATTCTCCGATTCTTTGTCCAAATACCAAATACTCCAAGCGTTGACAACTTTATCCAGATGATATTTCGCCAATAAACGAGTGTCTGCTATCTCCGAATTGACTATTTTGTGGGTTATGTTGACAACAGTGGATGGAATAAACTGTACAGAACTGTTTAACCCATAATTGATTCTCCACTCTCTAACATCCCCCTGTTTTTCCGCACTCCCGTCCAATTCCGCGATCAATCTTTGCGAATCCTTCCAATACGCGCTGCTGCTCACTTTTATCCGATTCTGTTCCTTCGTATACCTGCGAAACGATACGAATCGATCAACCGTTCATTGTATACATGTATCATAATTGGATATTAAAACTCCATTGAAAACTTTCCTTTAGTAATCCCTTATTAAAAGGCTCGAATAACGATTTATTCGTTACAATCAATCTGCTTCTTACATAATCTCGTTTGCCATTACAATTATCATTACTGTTATAAATTAAATCGAAATAACTTCAAATATTAAATTTTGACGTATACGTATAATAATGCCACGATACATAATTTATCGGAAAATACATGGATCGAAATTAATCAACATAAAATTTCCAATTACCTAGCGCTTAGGGCAGTTTTCTTCCAATTCTCGAACGGCGTGATCAATCGCGTCTCCAAACCGGTAAACCTGACCACCTCGTTCACCTTGTGTTCCGTCGCGATAAATAATTTGATCGTTTGTTCCGGATTCCAATCGAGCGAGGCGTCCACGACGTAATCGTAATAACCGCGCGCAGTCACCTGACACGAGCCAACTACGAAACGGCCCGGATACGTGAGGGTGGCCACAGCGCTGACGTTTCTCTCGATTAATCGTTCCGTCGAATCGTTGGCCGGTAGCAATCGAATCGTTTGCCAATTCAAGGAGGTGAACAAGGCGAGCTTCAACGCGGGGTCGCGATTCGCGTCCCACTTCACCTCCGCCCCGAACCCCTTCTCGTTTCTCTCGTTGACGCCTGTCACCGCCAGATGGACGTCTCGCCACTTGTCCAAGTGTATCTCCATACGAATCTCTCGCTCGGTGTTCACGTCCGTCGTCACGGAATACACGCTCCCCTTGTACCTTCCCTCCACGTACGAAATCAAGTTCGTGGGCGAGGCAACCGTGTGATTCAAGATGAACGCGTACCTGTCCCGATCGACCTGCTCCACCCGCAAATCTACCCTGATGTCGCTGTAATTTCTATACAATTTGCAATGGACGAGGATGTCGTTGGCGAAACTGGGGGACTTTAGAACGAGTTTTAAACTGTGGCTGACCACGGTTGCCACCGATCTATCCGAGTACGTGCCCCTGGCCGTCAAGTTGTGACCGCTGAACCACGTTCCAGAAAGATCCAGCTCGTACATTCGCTTCGATCTCTCCGTGATCCGTGCGTCGACCAGCATTGAGTTGAAGTTTGGAATCGTCAGGTTCGCGTGACCTTCTACGGCGAACGTTAGGCCACGTGGCATCAACAAGTTCACCGTTAAACTGATCTCTTTCCCTAAAAAGAAAAAAGAGAGATTGAGAAAAAGAGAAATTATTAATCTGATCGAGGGAGAGACGAGAGAGCAAACCTGGAGCGTATCCTATCAAGAAGCTCGTTTTCGACTCTGGCCCTATAGCGTAGTGATTGACTTTCACTTTGACGTCCAATTTTTGAATGGGTTTCGTTATGGCGATTAACGCGCTCACTTTCGTGTCCTGGTTTTGAAAATACGTCTTTGAGTAAAATATGATCAATTGGGCGGTAAGTTTGTGACGGTCGTCCATGAGGTACGGGCTCGAATTTACTTCGGCGTGCAACTCGAGGTGGCCGAGCGCCTGCTGATACCACGCGATTATCACTGTGTTTAATTGTGGATACGCGGTGGAGTGTAACTTCAGATCGATCGTTTTATGGGTGAGGGTCTTCGAGGAGCGATTCGAGGAAGATAGCTCGAGGCGAACGGTCTCCTTCTTCGGCATCGTTTGCAACTGATACTCCAAGTTGAACACGCTTGTCAAGCTTATGTTTCTGCGAGCTATGTAACCCACCAGTTTGCTCCACACCTTCTTCGTTTGAAACGTCAGATCTACGTTGCATTGGGAAACGTTATTTTTCGAAGCGTTTCGAATCGTACCTTCAACAAACAATCGATGAATGGAAGATTGTTTTCTCTTGTTTTTAATCGGGCGAGAAAAAGAGCGAAAATAAAGTATAAAGGGATAAACCTTGGAGAGCGGCGATCAGTTCGTTGTTCACGATCAGATGCATTTGAGGGGCAAACGTGTACCCGTAGTGAAATCTTTTAATAGCGTAACCCAAACTCGCGTCCAGATGCTTGGTGCCGTTTATATCAAAACCGATATCCACAACCGTCTCGTTTTCCGTGCTCTTGTAGGTACCTGAAAACAACAATTATATTAGAATATATACCCAATTATATAGTTGGGTTGGCAACTAAGTAATTGCGGATTTCAGTTGAAGTTGATGACGACCTAATCAAAGCAATAATCGATTCGTATCGTCACAGTACAACTCGTGAGATTGCAGAGAAGCTTCGTGTATCGCGTACATGCATCGAAAACCACTTAAAACAACTTGGCTATGTTCAAAAACTCGATACATGGGTTCCTCGCGAACTGAAAGAAAAGCGTTTAACGCAACGCGTTAACAGCTGCGATTTGCTAAAGAAACGTAATGAAAATGATCCATTTTTAAAACGACTGATAATTGGCGATGAAAAATGGTTGTTTACGACAATATCAAGCGGAAAAGATGGTGGAGCAGGCCACGTGAACCAGCTCGAACAACATCAAAAGCTGGTATTCGTCGAAAGAAGGTTTTGTTATCAGTTTGGTGGGATTACAAAGGAATTGTCTATTTTGAACTCTTACCACCCAACCAAACGATCGATTCTGTCGTCTACATTGAACAACTAACGAAATTAAACAATGCAGTTGAAGAAAAGCGGCCCGAATTGACAAATCGAAAAGGTGTCGTATTCCATCATGACGATGCAAGGCCACATGCATCTTTGGTCACTCGGCAAAAATTATTGGAGCTTGGTTGGGATGTTTTGCCACATCCGCCATATAGTCCTGACCTTGCATCATCCGATTACTTTTTGTTTCGATCTTTACAAAACTCCTCGAATGGTAAAAATTTCAATAACGATGATGATATCGAATCGTACCTGATTCAGTTTTTTGCTAATAAAAACCACAAGTTTTATGAACTTGATGGGATGATTATGATACTGCCTGAAAGATGGCAAAAGGTCATTGATCAAAATGGGCAATACATTACGGAATAAAGTTATTTAGTTCCATGAAAAAATTGTCTTTGATTTTCTAAAAAAAATCCGCAATTACTTAGTTGCCAACCCAATAATTCGTATCTGATCAGGATGGAAACAGAACAGAATTCTTCGTTATTGCGAGGGAGTATAATTGGCATTTACCTTCAGCCACCAGAGAATTTCCAGCGGATCGCAATAAAACGGTAACATTGTGAGTTTTTGCATCGAAGGAAATCATGGCGCTTAATTCCCTGTTCACTTGCGATCCAGACGTGTCGTATGCGATTTTAAAAATATTTTCATCCTACAATAAGAAAAAGTTAAAGCCTTGTTCGAATAGAAAAAAGAAAAGAGAGAGAAGGATACCTTGTTCTTCTCCCACGTGTACTTGAAAAAATAATTTTTGGCAGTCGGGTCAGCCTTGATCAAGGCAATCTTGAAGAGTGCGGGACCGTTCAAGATAAAGTAAGACGCGTTAGGATTTTTGGTCACGTTCGATAATTGATAATCGAGGCACAGCTTCAACCCTACTAATCTGTCAAGAGCGGCCCAAGTGCAACTCGTGTTTGCGATCACGTTTTTTGGCAAAGATCGAGTCAAACTTCGATCGTTGCTTTGCTGGCCAGCTATTAGAACTCCGAGCGGTTTTTCCTCGTGCTCGGCCCCGTTACCTCTCGTCAAAAGAATATCGGTGGCTATCGAGAACATTTCCGTCCTTTTATTCGGTAGACCCAAACTTAATTTCATCGAGCGTACTCCTTTTACTTCTAGGTGGATTTGAACCGCACCCGAAGAGTACAAGTTTGTCCGCAATTTGGTTCCGGCCGTCTTGTAAAAAGCGTCCACGGTCATGCTGCCGGTCGTGTCAACGTTTATGCTGCACACACATGGAGGAAAAAAGTAATCGAACGCGTGAACACGATCGATCGATACGTTATTACGCACGTGTTAGATATTCGTGGATATTCGTAATCGTACCTGGGTGCAACGTTGCTGATAAATTCGATTTCCGCCTTGGAGATCGCTCTGGTATCCAATAATCCTGACATCTTGAAATTGCACGCCGCAGAGCCAGCAAGATCCAAACGTACCGGTAGCCCCGTCGTCATTGGAACCACATAAGTGAAATCCAAGAACATTATTTCGTGGTGAATTTCTTTCCCAGAAATAATTTGTTTAAACTTCTCCCATGGATTCAAGTGTGTCAAAGCGTCTCTAATTTCACGATCGCCGTTCAACGTCGAATATTTCAAATCATTCCCGAACACCTGCACGAAAGCGAAAAATTATCGTTTATACGACGGATATGATGCTTCGTCGAACGATCGTCAAACGTTTTTTTTCCTCCTTCCTTACCTTGTAAGTAAGACTGATTCTTGGCTCGTTGAAATTATTGTCGATAACGTTCGGTATCCGTTTCACGCGTTTCCAATAATCATCCTCTTGTTCAGGAGCAGCTCTGAAGCTTCGGAATAATTGAAGAAAGAAACTCGATACTTTCTCGTTACTGTACGGTCCATCGGGGCCGAAAAATTTCTCCGCGTAATATTCAAGCCCTTCGAGTCTAGTCGTCACTTCGACAACGTTTACAGATTCGCCAAACAGATCGAAAGTCAGGTTAAACGTAACTGATCTAGGTATGTAGGATTTAGGAGAGAAGATTAGATTCCCTTGGTAATTGGCGCCGAAATTATACTCCTCGGAAAAGAAAGAACCGTCGTAATTCCGCGAAAACTTTCTTCTGTCATTATTGAACTTCTCGTCGAGATCGCGATCCGTCAACAAACTTTGAATTTCCACTTTGGTCGGCGAAGCGGAATTATAAATATTGGTTAAATGGCTCCAGACGAATGTACCGACTGTGGGCAAAGAGATTCGAGAGTATGTATGTAATATGGATTGTTTAACGTTGATTTCGATAAGGAAAAAAAAAATTAGGAAAGAAAAATACCTTGATTAATCTCCTCCAACTTCAAAGTATGTTTGATCGTTTTCACGACGTTATAATCGGGACAACGCATCACTTGCAGGTAAGATGCAATGCGTAATTCAGTATCCAAACTAAAATTTCGATAGTAATTGAGAAAGTAAAGGTCTCGCGTTTTCTCGCAAGATGGCATTCTACGATGGGCATCGATACTCGCTACGCGAATCTCCATCGGCAAAAATCCTCCGACGTCGTCCGTACACTCTTTCAATAATTTTAACAATCTCTCCGTTTCCAAACCCATATTTCCGATCGCTTTCAATGCCTCTAATGTCTGTAAAAGAAAGAAAAAACAATCGAAACGTTCTTCGAGCTTTATTTACTCTCGAAACGTACCTCTTTGATCGCAGAAAACGAATGCGTTCGAGGTGCACAACCCTTCTCAATTTTTTGTTCCAAATGTGAGAGAAATCGCGTCACTTGTTCGACATTGATGCAACGTTGCACACCTTGATTAGAGCAAAAAGCGTATATCGTAGCAGAATAGCTCAATATGAATTGAGTTTCCGAAAGTTGACGAAGCTCGAGAAGAGGCGATAATATATTGATCGTGTTTCGATCCGGTTGCGGGATGAACGCGAACGCAATTATCCAATTATCGATCGTCGTTTGATCCACGTATCGTTTTATCATCAAATCTCTCATTACGTTCAGTGCAGCGTTGCTACCGATGAACGGCAACGCGTTCACGATGTGTCTTCTGGAAAAGAAGATATAAGAAAAATCGAGAAATAAGTGCATTGCAAGGTTTCGTGAAAAATCGATTAAAAGCCGTTACTCACTTGCCGGTCTTGCAAATGCCGTCGGCTCTAGCGAACAATTGCGACAAGGAGGGATAGTCGAGATATCGCGCCGATTGGATAAACGCCGTGAACGTCTCGGAGAATCGTTGTTCCAACTCATCCATGCTTATTCCTAATCTGCACATTGCCTTTAACAAATCCCTGGAACTTCTCAATTCGCCGTGCATAGTCCTCGGCGTTTTCGAATAATCGTACAACAAGTTGCTTCTTTTCCCGCGATTCGATCCTCGAACGTATTTACCACTAATCTCCTCTCTCTCCCGCTCCTCCTCCTCCTCCTCGTCCTCCTCCTCTCGCTCGGTCCCGTATTCGTCGCTCGCCTCGTATCCATCGTCGAAACCGTGATCGTCCCTCGACTCTTCGATCAATCGAAGCGTGGCCGTGGACTCGGTTCTCGCGCCTGTGTCGCCACTCGACAGCGGCAGCAGTCGATGCGACTCTTTGCACGTGATCTTCTCGTAGATTTTACGATCGATCGTTAACTCGCACTCGACGTGAGACGCGAAAAGAGGATGACGAGGGATGCGAGAGCGAGGACTTTTGTAAGAATTGGAACGGATCACGGAGAAATATTTGGACCCGTGGTCGCAATTCGACAAATCTTTCTTCTTCTTCACGATCAGACTGGTTCGTTTCGCTCCGTGGAAGTGGTAACTCGTCTCGCAGATACCGTTCACGTCCACCTCGATGGCGTGACGATCCACGTCGAATCTCTCCATAGTGTTTTGAAACATGGACAGCACGCCTCTCTTCAAGTTTAACGCCCATATCGGTTCCCGTTTGTCGGGGCACAACTCGTCTATTTGACCGTCGTCGAAAGTGAATCGCAACGGGAAACGTTCCAGATTAACCTTAAAATCCGCGCCGGCCCGGTCCGGAAACTCTGGATTGTATTTTCGACGATCGTGGCTCAGGCTCGCGTTCTCGAATCTCAGGCTACCCTCGCAACGACCGTTGAAACGAATCAACAAATCCGCGTCCAGCCGCAACGTTGACTCGTTCCCGGGAAAATCGGACGATAAAGTTGGCAACGTCGACGCGCTCGAATTGCCCAAATTCGTGCTCACATCAACCGAATATCTGTACCGATACGACACGTTTTCTTCGTATTTGAATTTTCTGCTCCCCGTCGCTGTAAATATATTTTGTTTTTTTTAAACGATCAGCTTTTCCTTATCCGAGATTCTCTATCTTAGGGGATCTTTAGATAACGTATTGTTTACCTTTGCATCTCGACCGGCCACACAACGTTGATTCTTTGACAATTTCTGTGAATGAGATTTTGAGTCATCGAGTCAAACAAAGCCTCGTTTTACGATTCTTAGAAATATAATATAATATAATATAATATAATATATATATATATATATATATATATATATATGGTATAGATACTTGTTGCACTTTAGCGAGATAACGAGACCACCGATATGCATATATTCGTACACATTCTAAGATATAAATTCTTGGAAAGAAAAGTTGAATAACATGCGCCATAGATAACCGAATGATAAAAAAAAATAAAAAATAAAAATAAAAATAAAAATAAAAAATCGACCGATATTAACGAAACGATAAATTATTCTATAACTTTGATTTCGTTTGATCTTGTAAAAAATTAATATTACCAGATTGTGCACCGAGAATGAAACAGATTGTCGGGAGAAGGAAAATGATGGCTTGGATCCACGATCCTGGCTTCTGATTCCAAATCATATCGCTGATTATGGCAGCCGAGTTGAATATCTGATCATTCGTTCATCGATAAGCTCGTTCCCTTCATCCCCTTGAATCCGTGACGAAAAATCTTTTTTCGTTGCAATTTTCAAACTGGGATGAGATTCACGCGCGATTCAACACTAGAACACCTTTGACCGAAATACAATTCAAATGTTCGAATCCCTCGATCGAATATTTCGATCTCCTTTTCTCCCCTCTTTTCTCTTTTCCCTTTCACTCTCCACGATCCCTTGCAAATTTTAGCTTGGATGAATTCAAAAATTTGAACAAAAAAAAAATGAAATAAAGTTCGAAACGATTAAGATGAAAAGCGAGATTTTATACCGTAACAAAGATATATAGATACTGTATCAAGAAATCACTGATGAAGCGGAAAGATCGAAACTAAGGACGGAATTGGGGTGCAAAACAGGCCGCGGCGATATTCGTTTAGTGGGAAGCACAACGACACGATAGATCGGTTAAGTAAGTGCTTCCTGCCCCAATCGTTTTTGCTGACCGAATGGACAACGACATCGAACTAACTACGCTGCTACTCTTTTCAGAGGGGAGAGGATCGAGTACCAAAGGTCTTCTTATTTTTCGTATTTGTTAAAGGTTACGGGTCATAACTAGATAAGATAACCACGAAAACGATCCTTTCCGTCTATCTAAGATTCTTACATCGTATTCTGTATGAATATTGTTTACATTATGATCAACGTTCCTCGTAATTATACTTTTTTCTATTTTTTTTACTTTCTCGTTCAGAAAATTTTTTCACATTATTTTATTTCGTTTCTCGTTTCTTTTTTCTTTTTGTTTTCTTTTATTTTAGAATTATTAAATTGATTATCATCTGCTAAAATCAAAATTTTTAAAAGCGATCGAACAAAAGTCGAATAATTGAATTATTATTGAATTTCATATTTAGAATTATGATTTAAGAATAATAAAAATCATTAGCGATAATTTTCTATATTATACATTGCAAAATAAACGCAAAAAATAATTGATCAATTACGAGTTGTTCAAGGTCTATGAAAAAGTCAAAAAAAATCAAAACTTTATCAATTACATAAATAAATTTTTCTTTATATAATATAAATTTTTTAATAAACATTAAATTTTTACAAATTTTTACAATATACAATATTTTTAAATTAAAAAATAATAAATGACGTCGATTTATAAGAAATGTCCACAATCCTACGAAATTAATTCAATGAATAGATAACAATTAGACTTTGCTATTCATATACGTATTATACAATCATTCTAAAATATCTTCTTGAAATCATTATTCATATTTGATTAATGACAAATCGCATATTTTAAATCCTAGAGAAATATATTTAAAAAGTTATATAGAAACTGACATAAAAATAATGGCGAGATTTCTTTGAATCGTTTCGAATATCGAAATTTAAATTAAAAGAAACAACGTAAACGCATGTTATGTTTCACGACTGCTTTCACGATATGTCGAATTTTAACAAACCAATCATAGGTTAGTTGCCGAATGTATTTTGAAAAGAATGTAATCATACTTGTGTAAACTCTTTGTATTGTATGGAATCGTTTCTCGCTGATTGGATGTCGGAAAATGCGACACGCTTCTAACAACGAATCAAAATGAAGTACCTTCTACGCAGTAAGATGAAAGCGGTGGTGTGTACTAAACGTTTGAAGAACGTAGCGCGAGGGATGTGAAAAGTGTTTTTTCACAACCTGTGACTAACTGGCCTGTTTTTTTTTCTCATTACGTCTCGTTGGATGCGTCGGGCACTCAGCTGTGGTGCGGGTATGTGACGACGGAAGATGTTTTGATGGTAAAGATTCGTATACCGAATTTTCACCCGAAACACGAACTGTCATCCGTTCGAAGATCGAAACGGACTTCGTTACGTGTATCGGCGGAAAAACAAGCAATTTATGATGGGGACAGATCTCGAAATATCCCACGTCAAAGTTATCGTGATCGTTTAATCGTGACGTTGGGATTAAAGAACCAAAGTACGTTGTCCGAGAAACGCAAAGCTAGAACTGACGTTCTTTCAAAATGGGAAATTGTTTGAAACGCGCTGGAAGCGGTCAACAGGACAATACCACTTTGCTGAGTAACAATCCTGATCCTCCTACATTGACTAGCGGTTCTTTACAAGAAGGCCTTGGACCTCCGATACCTAACAATGTAATTTTCTTTCTTTAATTTGATCAATCGTAATTTTATTTCTTACTTCTTTCGTCTTCGTCATATTTATAATTTGTATTTTATCCTTTTTCTTTTATTTTACTTTTATATTTAATGATGAAAACATTTTTTTTTTTATAAAAATGGTATGATGATATATATATATATGTGTGTGTAGATATATGTGTATATACATATATACACACATATATATATACACATTAATCATAATAATTGATTTTTGTTATGAGTTTTATCACATTTGACAGTATCCAGTTAAATTTCATTGTTCAAGAAGTTAACAATAAATTTTGTTACTTTATTAAAGTATTTTAACTTTTTGAACTTAGTTAAACTTATACTTGATTTCACAGGAGGCTGTAACCTTTTCTTATGCACCAGTTTTTACAAGGGAACTTCATCTTCAACAAATTGGCATTGGTGTTAATCTAGGACCAGGTAGTGAAGAAGAACAACAAGTTAGAATAGCAAAACGCATAGGACTTATTCAACATTTGCCTATGAGAGAATATGATGGGACTAAAAAAGGAGAATGCGTGATATGTATGATGGAGCTGCAGGTGGGAGAGGAAGTGCGTTATTTACCCTGTATGCATACTTATCATGCAGTATGTATCGACGATTGGTTGCTGCGTTCTTTGACTTGTCCATCGTGCATGGAGCCTGTAGATGCAGCATTGATTAGTTCATATCATCCAACCACTTAACACCAAGGAGATGGAGAATGAAATAGCTAATCGGTAATCAAACTATATTATCGCGATGAAACAGAGAAATTGGAAAAGATTATTAATTTTATTATCATATATAATGGCTTCTAAATAGCAAAAGGGTATTTTCTTCTTGTTATGGCTAAATTTGCCATTGTATTCAAATATATCTGTTCGCATGCTAATAATAATATAACTGTTATTATAAGAAATTAGAAATTTCTTCTATATAGACATCATTCCCTCTTACAGGGTAATATTCTGCACGTGGATCATAAAAAGAAGTAAAGTGTATTTACGATCAAAATGCAATCGCCATAGTTGTTAATTTTCTGCTAAATCTAAAGTAGCTTTCCTTTCATATGGCTGCAAAAGGTATCCTATTTTATGCTCAAGTAACTGGAGCAACCAAGAGATGTAAGATTTTGCTGAAAACACTTTAAGTTGAATAAAGAATAGCAGCTACTTGACTTTGGTGATTTGGTCAAGTAATTATAGACAATTATACGCATTGTGAATATCATGAATAATATTCATCACAAAATGTCATATTATGTACATTTTTAACAATAATTGCAACAATTTCATATTTTCAAATATTTGATATCTATTTTCGGAATATATCTTATGATATATAAAATTAATCATATTTTTTTTAAATATATTATTTCTTATTTCAATGTAATTTGGTTTCATCTTTAGAAGCACGGAAAACAAAAATATTAGAATTCGGAATCTTTTACGTATAATCCGAATTATTTTACAAAAACTGCTTATGATTATATATTTATATTATTATCATTTATATATACTTTTTATATATGCATTACAATACATTCAAATTATTTAAAAGTTTCAATTCATTGGAAAAATTTGTATATTTGTATAATTATATTATACATGCTATCGCATTAATTTTTCATCATAAGCAGTGCAATTATCAAAGTCTTATTCAATGGAATTAAATATGTATTGTTTTAATGTTTTTTCATTTATTTTCTTTGCTGTTAGTAATGAATATATAACACAATAGATATCTACAAATAAGAGAAAAAAAGTCATTCTTTATTTTTATAAAGATATTCATAAAAATATACATCTTAGAATTTTTGTGAATGTTATCATTGAAATTCAAAATGCAATTTCAATTACAAATGAAAGAATGGGGGTTCGCGTCATAGTTTAGTTGTTCAATTCAAGTTCGATATAATCGAAATTTGAACAAAGAAATTGCACGATGAGTAAGTTATTCAACTTAGATTTTCACATGGACTTAAAACTCGTAAATAAAATTTTCATAATAACAATAAAAAATTATAATAATTATTATAATTTTCTAATATATAAAAATTCAACGATTCGATCGATTTCATATAAAGAATGTAAATGTATATATATTCTTTTAAGAATATACGTACGCATATGCATACATATATTTCCTACTTGGACGAAAATATTTTAATGTTTTACGAGAGCTTCATGTGTGTAATGTTATTGATTTGTTTGGAAAAAAAGTGATGCTGTGAAATAGTGATTTATTGACAAAATATAAATATAAAAATAGTGATCTAATAATAATAATACAAATATAAGTATTTAGTAACAATTTATGATTTTTTCAACAATACCTACCCTTATTTATTAAATAATAATTTAAATAATTTATTAAATAAATTTTATTCTATTTTGATCATAAATTGAAATTCATTCTATAAGAATTTTCATGTTATATAAAATTATAATGAAAAAAATAATCATAGAATATGTTTGTGCTAAATATTAATTAAAATAAAGTAATCCTCAGAGACATATTTCATAATAGTATACATATTTTGCAATTAAATATATGTATAAACCAGTCTTGTAAATAATTCTACATATTTTACGATAGCATTAGAAATATTAATATATTCATCGAATAAAAATATATAAGCTAGTAACAATTTATTTTAATTTAATTTGTTTTCAAGTACTTTTCATACACAATGAATAATTTATTAAATTATGGAAATTAATGTGGAAAACTTAAAGATAAATCTTGACCCTTATTTTTTTTATTAAACTTATATGGTTCGTTACTATACTTAGAAAATATTACTAGCTAGGAAATAAATTTCTAGTAATATGAAGGTTGGATCATTGTGAAGAAATAGATAGATACATGGGAAAGAAGGAAAGAAAGAGAGAGAGAGAGAAAGAAAGAAAGAATGGTATCGCGCAATCAGTGAGGGAGTTTCGCATCGGTCCGTGGGCGTCATCATGGTGTGTGGGTTGAAGCGTTTTTAAGAGACAAGTTTGTTTTTAATCGATAGAACGTGGTAATTTTTATTATTACGGTGATGCTTTTACAAGGAATGTTGCCATTATTCCACGAATCGCTATGGAGAAAACTATTAGTACGCAGTGTACAGTTACGAAATAAATTTTAAGCGAAACGGTACGACGGTGTATACAATGTCGAATACAGAACAAATTTTTTTCGATCATCGATTTGTGTGGAAATACAAATGGGCGATTGTTATATTACCAATATTATTTCTAACTTCATCAAACTTTATAAAAGCCAACAAGATATCGTATGGCAACATAAAGGATAATCAATGTCCTGTTGAGTGTGATTGTCTTGGAAATGTGGTGGACTGCATTAACTTACAATTGATTGGAGCACCCAGCGGACTACCACCATGGACAGAGATCTTGTAAGTAAATAATTGCATATTATCCTATCAAGAAAAATGTATATCATCACTATATTATCACCACCATCATATTGTCTTTCATGGTTTGTTTTAGTTCGACTTGCTTTCGAAAATTCATTAGAACATCACGATATTTAATACTGATAATTCCTTATTTAATGAATTATTATTAAAAGTATATATGATCAAATTTTTATTCCTTTTTAATTCATTATTAAATTGATTTAAATTTACATAAATATACAAATATTCATTACTTAAGATTTAAACTAAAAACTATGCAGTGTAACATGATCTGACAAGATAAAGATAAGAGAGTACATTGTAAATTTATAACAGAAGTGTGAACGTAAATGATAATGATATCGATTTCATTAAATAAATCAATATAAATATTATTATTATCTTAATCTTGCAGATTCTTATTTAAAAAGTTTGCTATTGTTAATTTACAAATATTCTATAAAACTAACTTTTCTTTATTAAGATTATGTAATTTATTGAATCCACTATGGATAAATACAACATTAATATAATCGTTAAATTATTTATTATTATTATTATAATATTGTAATATTTATCGATTAATTTGTAATTATTACTTTTTATTTATTATATAAAATATTATATAGTTTTATTTTAAATATTAACAAATAAGATTAAATATTGAAAAGCAAATTTTCTTTTTCAAATATATTTTTAAAAATATAGTACTTAATATTTGATCGAATTAAAGAGAATAAAATTGAAATGAAAAATATTTTTCTTTATATTTATGTTATTTATAATTAAATTTTAAATATTATAATTGTATTCATAAATATAATAATTATTACATCCATGCATATATATATATATATATATATATATATATATATATATATATATATATATATATATATTAAATATAAAATATATTGATTATGTTAGTAGATAAGTAGATAAGCAATAAACAAAAAAAAGACAAAAAACAAAAATCTTGTTTTCTTTTTTGCAGAGGATTAAAAGGGAACAATATAGCTAGTTTGGAGCCTGATGTTTTATTACATTTAACTAAATTGAAAGAATTGTGAGTAATATTTTTAAAAATAAAAAAATATTTCAATTGATGATATATCTTTAAAAAGAATTACTTTAATTAATATTTTGATATTATTATTAATTATTCAAGAGATCTCAGTGGAAACAAATTTGGAGATGACTTTAAAATTATTTTGTCAGAAGGTACGCACTTACAAATGCTTAAAGTAAATAAAAACCAATTAACACAAGTGCCAGACATGTTTTTTGTTAAAAACATAACACATCTTGCATTGTAAGTATATTGCTTATATTATATTATTAAATATTGGGGATAGTAGAGATTATAAGAAAAAATAACATAATAATATAAAAATAAATAATATTTTATTTTTATAGAGCTCACAATTCAATTACCGATATAAATGGAACCGCATTACTCAACTTGCAACGGCTTCAAAACTTGGATCTTAGTGGAAATAAAATAAGTGTTATTCGAAATGGATCCTTTCTTGCACCTAATTGCCTTACACATTTGTATGGAATTATTTTATTATCCTTGAATGTATAAAACTCATAACAATTCTTATAAACCTATTTAAAATTTTTTTTATTTTCTTACAGAAATTTAAATAAAAATCAAATAAAAGTCATTGAAAATGGGAGTTTGGATAATTTAACTTCATTAGAAGAATTACGACTGAATAAAAATTATTTGACACAATTGAAAGATCTTTTTACAAACTTAAAAAAATTGCGTATATTGTGAGAAATTATTTCATATGATTTTTTTGTTGTTCATTATTGTTTATATCATTACTTATATTTATTAATTATATTGATTAATGTATAATGCTTTTTTCTAGGGAAATAAATAGAAATGAATTGCAGACAATCCAAGGACTTAGCCTTAGAGGTTTAAAAAATCTAAAAGAATTACATTTAAAAAAAAATAAAATCGAAACATTAGATGATGGTGCGTTTTGGCCTCTCGAAAATTTAACGATTCTAGAACTTGACTTTAATTTATTAACTATGGTGAGAAAAGGTGGTCTATTCGGATTAGAACATTTACAAAAATTAACGTTATCACACAATCGAATACGCACTATTGAAATACAAGCATGGGATAGATGCAAAGAAATCATCGAATTGTTAGTAATATTTTAATTCTAATATACTATAATAATATACTATAATAGGATTATGACAATAAAAAATTAACAAAATTTATCATTTTATCAAATTATATTCGGTTACAAAAAAAAATATATTTACAGAGATTTATCATATAATGAAATATCCACAATTGAACGAGATACTTTTGAATTTTTGGAAAAATTGAAAAAACTTAAACTGGATCACAATCAGATTACATACATTGCAGATGGCGCATTCAGTTCAACTCCTAATCTACAAATATTGTACGTATAATATATATAATACTATAACATATATCATACTATAACATATATGTACAACATAAAGATTTGTAAAAATCCAACAAATTTTTATAATAATCATATTATTGTTAAAGGGAATTGAAGTTTAATAAAATTTCGTACATGGTGGAAGATATTAATGGTGCCTTTGATCCACTCGGACAATTATGGAAACTAGGATTAGCACACAATAGAATAAAATCAATAAACAAAAATGCGTTTACCGGATTAAGTAATGTAACCGAATTGGATTTAAGTGGAAATAATATAACAAGTATTCAGGAAAATGCATTCGTTTCAATGACTAGATTAACTAAATTGAGAATGAATTCGAGTATGTATAAGTATATAAATATGCTTGTAACGTTTTACGATTTAATATTTGCATTTATTTTTATCTATTTTTATCCTTGTTGTGTGAAGGTGTTTTAGTTTGTGATTGTGGCTTACAATGGTTAAGTATGTGGTTACGTGAGCATAGTTACACCGATGCGGAAGTTTATTGCGGGTTTCCACATTGGTTACAAGGAATGTCATTAACTCAACTTCATCATAAAAATTTTACATGCGGTTAGTTTAACGATCAAAAAATTATACTTTTAATATAATTTGATAATTTCGCATAAATTAATTATTCGTTCAAAAATATAATAATGCGAATACATGGGATTCAGATGAATATCCGAAGCCAAGAATCATCGAAGAACCTAAAAGTCAGATGGGTATTAAAGGAGACAACGTGACATTGGTTTGTCGAGCAACGAGTACCGCTATAGCAAGATTACATTTTACTTGGAAACACGATAATATTGAAATTAATGATGACAATCTACAAATAAACACCGATTCTACGGAGAATGGAGTAACAGAGGCAACTTCTATCTTACATCTTACTAACGTTACTCATGCAAATGCTGGAAAATATCAGTGCATGGTGACCAATACATATGGAACAACATATTCTGCAAAAGCAAAATTAAGCATTTTAAGTGAGTTACATTAATTCAAACATGAAAATATTTAAACAAATATTAACACATAATATTCCATCTGTTAGAAATATATCACAAATAATAATGGAAATTTTTATTATAGTATATCCATCTTTTTCAAAAATTCCACATGATATACGTGTAATTGCTGGAAGCACTGCTCGCCTCGAATGTTCAGCGGAAGGGCAACCATCACCGCAAATAGCATGGCAAAAGGATGGTGGTAATGATTTTCCAGCGGCAAGAGAAAGAAGAATGCATATGATGCCGACTGACGATGTATTATTCATCGTCGATGTGAAAACTGCCGACAGTGGCGTTTACTCCTGTACCGCGCAAAATCTTGCTGGCTTGATCGTTGCAAATGCTACTCTCACGATATTAGGTAAATTTTTTCCATAATTGTTTGATGTGAACGAAAATTAAATTCTTCGTTTCTTAGTAAATAATTGCGATTATGATTTTTTTTTTTTCTTTTTAAAGAAACACCATCGTTCGTAAAACCGATGGAAAATAAAGAGGTGACAGTTGGTGGTTCAATCGTATTGGAGTGTATGGCAAGTGGTATGCCCAGACCAAAGTTATCTTGGCGTAAAAATGGTAATCCTCTGTTAGCGACCGAACGGCATTTTTTCACTGCTGAAGATCAGCTTTTGATTATTGTCGACACTAGAATTAGTGACGCTGGTAGTTACGAATGTGAAATGAGCAATTCATTGGGCAGCGTTGTTGGCGCATCTCATCTTACTGTAAAACCAGGTAAAATGTTTTTTTCAGTTAAATTTTTTCTTCTTCAAAATTTAAAGTAAAATATACTAATATAATGATATAAAGTATATACGTATAATAATTTAAAGTAAAATATACAAAAATATTGCTTATTCCACAGCTCCGATTTCGACTCCCAGCCCCGGGTCGGTAAACGAAGATGATATTCTCGGTTTGATAATAATCACTGTTGTGTGTTGCGCTGTTGGTACGTCTATAGTGTGGGTAGTTATAATCTATCAAACTAGAAGACGGTTGAATAACGTTGCTCAAGGTAGACCGCATGCACAACCAACGCCGACTCTAACAGGTACGGTAGCAGATACGCAAACGCATATATATTTGGAAACGAGTTCCCAGCATAGTAAAGACAGCGGTACAGGAGATAGTACCAATCCTAGTAGCGATCAATTACAATTATGTTTACCCGGTAAGTAAAAATATTTTTATTCTTTTATTATCATTATTATTATTATTATTCTAAAATTTACATATTTACATATCTATTTTTAGAGGAAATCGTTACGTGTTCCGTGAATAATGAGGAAGAACCAAGTGCAGTGGTAAATGTAGGGGCTCCATTGTTAAGATACACTAATCATGAACGAATCGTTCATGAGAACAAAGACTGTGCCGTTTAAAAAAATGATTTCAAATATGATTTTTTTTTTTTTCTTCGTAACTGATTCGTCATGTTTCACGCATGAAGAACATTTTCACTTACAATGTGCAAAATAATTATCTAGAGAAACTATCAAGCGGAATCCTCGTTCTGATCATTGAATTACAAAGTAATAGTCACGGCAATCGTACAGTTTTGATAAATTTATTGTGTCATGAACATTATTTTTGTGATGTATGATGATATGAACGTGATACGAACGAACGATAGTTTATTTTATTGTGTTTTAGTTTTCATGGAAAAAAAAAAAAAAAAAATTTGTCAAAAGAAAAATACGTAAATTAGAAAGTACCATTGACGTATAATTTGTAAATATTTAGAGTATAAGAACTCGCCACGTTTAATTCGATTCATGTCGCCGAGAAAAGAGTAAAGTTAACAGGAGTATGTTGACACCGGGAATTAACCCGTAATCCGCAAAAGCCACTTACTATGTAAACCAGTCTTTTGTGATAGATATTTATTTTTAGGATTACTTAATTACTATTAGATTAATACAATGACTATATTTATAATGCCCCATGACGTAAGTTTGCCTAAAAAAAAAAAAAAAAAAAAAAAAGAGAAAACGAAAAAAACGGATGAAACTAGTAAAAAAAAAAAAAACGTACATAAGTCTACGCACAGGTATTTTATATTCAACAAAACGCGTTAATCATATGTAAATATACATCGAAAAGAGAGAAAGTGTGCGTGCATACTTTCGTATACGTCTCTGTGTGTCTGTCCTGCGTGTATGTGTGTGTATGTATGTACGTATGTATACGTGTGCGCGTGCTGTGTGTACACATTGTTATGCACCAAAGTGCTAATATGTAGACATTTAATAATTTGTCTTCCTCTTTATTTTTTATTCATAGCTAATCATTATGTCACTTTTAGATAAACTAGTTTTGAAATAATTTAATTGATCAATAATGATTGCTCATCACTGATAGATATCAATATAATCTTTCTAACATTTGATTATATAATATCGTCACTGAATCAATTGATTTTCCTTTAATATTAAATTTCAATATTGAAATTCTTTCTATGTAAAGAATAATTGTATTTTGTTATTAATCAATTATTATTACATACAAATTTCATTACTTTTTTCGAGAAGAAATTTTTACAAAAGAAAATGCATATTTTTCTTTTTTTTTTTTTTCTATTATTTTGTATATAATTAATTTTTGAACACATATTTGTACAGTTTCAATAGATGATACTTTCAATTGAAATGCACGCACGAGAATAGAAAGAATTGTGATTAGTTGAACGTGCGATAAAACGACGACGATCGTTATGTAACAAGACTCCAATGAATATTATAATTTCTGTGAGTTTCTGTAAGTTAATTTGTGATATTTTTATGCCCCAAGAATAATTTAAAATTCTCACAAACGTGGCACAAGAGTATCGTACGACAGCGCGAAGATTGGCAAACGTCCGAAACTTAAATAAAATCAATATATTACGACGATCATTGTTTCGTTGTCACGATGGTTTGATGATGATGATGATGATGGTCATACATATGCTCTTATATATACATATATATATATATTTTTTTAGATCTTATATTTCGAGAGAATGAAAGAAAAGAAGAACGAGTGGCGACTATTCTCTTTTGATGGATAACGAAACATCGTATTATAGTATTAAATGCGACAAATGGTTAAAGTTTAGGTTAAAGACGAGAAAGGATCGAAATGAAACTTCATTTTTCAAAGCGTTTGTTTACTTTTTTTTTTCTTCTGTATTTCATCGATCAATAACTTTTATGGTTCGCGCTGTTTTCACACGAAAAAAAGAACGATATCTCGAGATTGTTCAACAACGTTTCTCAAGGGAAAAAGAAAAAATGAAACTTCAACGTCAATACGATCGCGAATGACCGCGATAATAACATTGCGTCCAGCAATCTAATAGATTTAGCAAGATCGTGCAAACTTACCAGTGACAAGTATTATAAATCGTATTTTGCCAATAAATAAACAAAGAAAAAGTATCTTGCGAAAACATCGATGGGGTTCGCGTGTGTGCGTGTGTATTGTGCGCGCGCCTTTCAACAAGGCGTCCTCGTGTAATTCAGTATTTTTTTTCCTTCTTGTTACGTGGTATATATATATATATTATAAACAAATACAAGTAATGTATTAGGATAATTAGATTTTGTTGTAATCGCGAACGAAGCGAACAATCCCCGACACTTTGTTTTTTTTTTTTCTTCTCTTTATTATACACTTTTTCGTTTCTTTTCTTTTTTTTTTTTTTTTTTTCTTTTTTTGAACTTTATTTACCAAACGAGCATACTTTGTTAAAATATAATTGCTGATACATGTGTACATATACATACGAGAAAGAAAGAAAAAAAGAGGGAAAAAAAAAAGAAAAAGAAACAAGTTTTTTTTAATAATCTTTCTTTCCTTTAGAAATTTTCAAACGATACGCCAGCGTATCACAATAGTTTATTTTTCCTTCTTTTTTCCTTTTTTTCTTTTATTTTTCCTTCCCAACGAGCATTATATATCTTCTGTCGAATGTACGCGCAGGTGTGTGTGTGTGTGTGTGTGTGTACATACATTAAACGCGGTCGCGGTTATCCCTCGAATCTTCTGTTTACAAACAACACATACGATGGTTATCATGGAAACACGCATCACAAGTATTTTCTACTTTTTTTTTTTTTCAAAAAAAAAATGAAAAAATACTCGATTCACGCTCAGACAATGTTCAATATCGACTTTCTCTGTATCGATATAATCGATCGATTACAAATCGCTGAACGGAATCGAATCAACGATTCGAAACGTTCCATTCTAACCAATATGGAGGGATGGCGATTTGTTTACGAAAAGTAAAACGGGAGAAAGAAGAAATAGTTCGAGATAGAGAGAGAGAGAGAGAGAGAGAGAAAGAAAGAAAGAGAGAGAAAAATAATATTTTGTTATCTAAATTTCCAAATATCACAATGATCAAAATATCGCAACGCGTAAGAGTTTTCACGATGTTCTCACTTGGCTCTTCGCCACGAAGCCTGACGATAAAAACATGTTGAACGGTTGGTTTTCCCGAAACGAGATTCCGTAAGCAACAATAGGGAAAAACGTGCATCGTGATAAGTCAAAGGGGGAAAAAAAAAAAAATCTATAAATAAATAATAAGGATATGAGAATATTTAAATGAGATAATAAACGAAACAATAACGTCTCTCGAAAGAGATTTCTACGACGTTGAATTATTCGTTCATCCTCGAAAATGAACATCGTTTTTTTTTTTTTTTTTTTTCGATTAGTATTATAATGCATTTATACGAAATAATATTTTTCTTTTGATTCTAAGAAAATCAGTTAAGATTCTCGTTCTATTTTGTTTTACAAATCGCGGCGACAGTTTTCTCTAAGATCCTGCTTGTCAAAATTGGCGCCCGTTTCATTGGCTGAAAAATAACAGCGAATGATATCCTGCACGAACGAGATAACTAGAGTTTCCACCATCGTTGATGAAAACGTCAAAATAACAAATTAATTTGATATATATATATATATATATATATATATATATAGATATATAGACATATATGTATATATATATATGTACACAACAGATGATATCGAGATATCTCGTGTAGAGATTTCGGGATACGCATACGAAAATACATAGAAATGATATTTCGTAGATAACGAGAAACTTGTATTTGAGCGTATCGTTTTCGTCCTCTGGGCGCAATCCGGTTTCAAATTTCATCATTCGTAGCGTTCAACGAAATACCGCGATATCGATTTTCTACCGACCGTTTATTATTACTTAATTGATTCGCGGCAAAATCGAACGGCGCGTATTCGTTCACATTTGTAACACAAAATTCTCTAACTAATCTATTCATTTATCTATCTAATTAACTAACTATATTTATCTATATTTATACGTACGCATCTCGCGTTGTTCACGATAAAAGTAACAGTGCTTCGAACAATGTCGAAAAATCATGAAAACGCAAATGTTTGCTCGTTAATCAACGATCGGCGAACCGTTCGATCCTCCATTCTTTTTTTTTTTTTTTTTTTTTTTTTTCCCTTCCAATATTTTATTCCCGCAATCGAATCCGCGAATACGGATAATTATATAAAGAGCCGTTTCTTCTATTTACGAACAGAGAAGAATACGTTACGAGACGGCGAACGGTGCGCCATCGTCAGTGTGGATTTTTGACTAAATCGCGCAAGCGGCTAAACGGGTTCACCTTATACAAAAATATCCGGAAAAATACAAGATTTTTATCGAAAATTTTTTATCTATACATCTCGATCGATCATTTAAACGACGATCTCTCGTCTATAAACAACATGACGTAAAAAGCGCGATCTCGTTTCTACGAGTTACACGACCGTATTATTATCGATTTCCTCGATCGTCCGCTAATCGATCCTCTCTTCAAATCGTCAAACTCGATTTCGTGTCGTCGAGCACGCGATCGCAGTGAAGAAAAATGTTGTTAGATAATTAGGCCGGATGCTTCGGGGAGAAGGGTAAGGGGAGAGGCGAAGGGGGAAGGGGGTCCGCACAACGAGAGGAACGGCGAATTCGTTTCGAATTCGCGATGATGCCGTGCGCGTTTTCGAAAATTAGGGAGGGAAGAAGGAAACGGTCGTCGGTTTAAAACGCGACGATCAATAGGAACGAGTCGGTACCGTGTATCACCGTGTCGCCGTTTCACCGTATCACCTTCCCCGCTTCCTCGCTAATCGAAACGCGTACAATCGATTTATCGTCGAAAACGGAGAAAGAAGAAAAAAAAAAAATAAAAAGAGAGACGTCTGGTGAACACACGCGAATCGCGATCATTCGAAGAGAACGATCGTTCGCGAGTGAAAAAATTCTACTAAATAGTAGTAGTAATAATAGTAGTGGTGGTGGTGGTGGTGGTGATATGGTGGTGGTAATGGTGGTGGTAGTGGTGGTGGTGGTGGTGGTGGTGGTACACACGCGGTTAGTGCACGATCGAATTGCGCGAGAGCGAAATATCGGGCGAGTTTTGCACAGTGTTTTGGTCGATTTCACGGCCGATGATCACGGCAGTTGAAGTAACAATGGGAACCAAGTTCGACCAAGTGTTTGTTTACTTGTCCTTGTCTCGCCTCGCCCCGCGCTTCGCCGTTATCGCGCTTCAACGGTCGCTTCGCACAGAAGCTTGGGCTCTCTAGAAGAGCAACGGTCGTCAATAGTTGTTCATGTCCTTGAGCTCGGTGTAAGCGATCCTCTTTCGGTAAAGATTCCCACTCGGCGATATTACTTTCCTCTTGTTTGGCATCGTGGACGGGCCCGGTACGTAATAATGCCGCCTTTTGTACACCACCATTCTGTAAACGATTAGCAAAAACAATTATCACCACTTTCCTTCAATTTTTATTCCTACGGAGCGTCGAATGGAACGAGAGAGTGAAACAACGAGAGTTTTATGTACCGTTCGCTTCCTGTAAGGACACGCTCGTCGTTCCACGCGACATGCGTTCATACTGTATGTACGTTGCGCGCGCATAATAAACAATAAATCAATTTAATCGTGTTAGATGAATTTAACGCGTTTAATCTTTGGCTCGATCGTAAGTATTTTGCGCGTATTTTATTCAACGATATCGAAGAATCGTACGAGACGAAGACGGAAAAAAGATACAGGTTTCGCGTTCCAGGTTAATGGATCGGTTTGCCGCGGCGCAAAAGATAAAATCGCGCGTTACGTGTACGATCGTGACAATTTCCGGCGTTTCTCGAATCATCGTCGAATTAATCGAGAGAGAATTGTGAACTTTCGATCGAGTTGAATTTCAAGTGAATTTCGTTCCGTCCAAGATGGGCGTGTGTGTTTTATTACTCGACGATAATCGAGGAGACGACGAGGAGATAAAGGAAAGAGATAAAGGAAAAATATTACACGAGTAAGAACGGTGTCAACGTTTATGCAGTTGTTTATGCGAACTGTCGATACAATAACGAGAGTATTGTGTGCCTAAAATATATACATATACATATATATATATATTTCGTTGGCATTGCAAAATATAACGGATAAAGGAAACGTGATAAAATTCGTGGAGAGCATATCGTTGGAATAATCGTTGGAGAACAGGTGTCGGGTAGATTTTCTGATTTATACACTTTATTGAAATGTTACCACCACACAAGGCAAGCAAACGTAGGTAAGGCATAGCGAGATATATGTATATATATATATATATACTTATATACATATATATATATATATCGTTGATCGAAACAAATTAAATTTATCATCTACTTTTCCCTCGCGACGATATTTTTAGATATACTTTCTGCTAATCTCTAATCTCTAACCCAGTCTTGTTCCGGTCGTCCTGCAACCCCTATACTCTCATCCAACCGATTCGTCGATTTTTATCGATCGATCAACGATCCGCTGCGAAATACGTCAACGATAATTTCTTACGTTCTTTTATTGTTATTACAGATATCTTTGAACGAGCGAAATATTCATTTTTGACGATAATAAGTAGGAACGTCGAGTTATCGCTATCTATACGGCAATATATATATATATGTACACCTTTGTTAAAAAGAAAAAAAAAAAAAAATACTTAACAACGTATTGCCGGAATGCGTCGACTAATCTAAAAACGGGCAACATTGAAAACATTTTCATAGCTCGTTGATAAAATATAATGCGACACGAGATCTTGTGAACCCGTCTTGGTCCCCCTCTCCAAGTGGAATAATAACTTGGAGATCGTCGATAAAAATTATACAAAAAAAAAAAAAAAACAAAAAAAAAATAAGCTCAGTTTATCCGGAATGGAACAGTGGCGAGGTTGACGGTTCATCCGAGGAATGATCCAAGATTCATTGGTACGGCCCTCTTTGGTAGTTTGGTTCGTTCGAGAAAAAAAAATGACTAGACGAATATACATATATATATACACACATATATATATTCGCTTCCTCGATTCTTCGAATAAATCGGCTTCGATCGAAATCGATGATTCGTTTCGATTTGTCATCGATCGACTCTCGTCGTTTCTTTCATTGTTGACCAACTTTGTTTGCGCGCTTCGACTCTCGAAGCGAAAACAGAAGAGAAAGAGAAAAAGAAAACGAAAACAAAATTCATTCCATAATACTGCGAGTTAAGGGAATAATAATAATAAATTTTGGGATCGTTAACCCGCGTTCTCACTCAATCCCTTAAAAAAAGAGCGATCCTCGACCAGCGAAGACAACGATCGTTACACAACAGGGGGGAGCACGATTAAAAATCACAGAACACGTTAGAGGAAAGAGAGAGAGAGAGAGAGAGAGAGAGAGAGAGAGAGAGAGAGAGAGAGAGAGAGAGAGAGTCGCGAAATAAACGGAGAATAAAACACCGCGTCCGATTTCCTTCCAGACGTGATGGACTCCTCGTAGAATTGTGGGGAGGGGAGAGAAAGAAAGAGAGAGAGAAGCGGAGAAAAAGCGAGATCGACGTTTTTGTGCACGCTTGGCACAAAGAAATTCTCCCAGATAGACCGATAGATAGACGAACAGGTGCGAGAAATGGCGCAAGCAAGGATATCTGAAACATAAAACAAAACAGAGGAGAAGTTGGTTTATTATCGTTTCGACGAAACTCGTGGATGTGTGTGTGTATATATACACACACACACACATACACACAGAAGGGCTGGACGGTAAACAACTTACCTCACCCGATAAATCCTGCGGCCAAGGATATGACGAGAGCGAGAATACCGGTCATCACTTGGCCGGCGGTCGAGACGACGACCGGTTGAGGGGTCGAGTTGGAATGGAAGGTAGCCACGAAACGATCCTCGGCCGTCAATTTGTCCCCGTACCTGTTCAGCAGATCCATGATGACCCCGTTGCTCCAACCGAAACCTAGCTGGACCTCGTACTCGCCACCGCCCCCGTGCCCGCCCGAGACGGTCGCGTCGTACTGGGCAAAAAACGGCGGAGCGATAATCGATTTGGCAACGTGGCAACGTGGCGGGACATTACTGCTACATTACCCGCCGTACAATCGTTCGGGTAATATATATACCTTCTCGAACATGCTGTGCGTCTCGTTGTACGCCTTGTAATTGCTTCGTACCCATCGCTCGCTTATCTCATAGGCGAGCCTCTGGGCCCACGGGTCCTCCGTCTTGTTCAACGCCATGATCACGAAATATTGCAGGGGCGGCCAAGCGTTGGGATAATCCCATTGCTCGCCCGAGTGCTCGAGCGTGGTCGGTATACCGCCAAGATTCAACATTATCTTGTTCTTCTCCAGATACTTGAGCACCTTCGACACGTACTCCTCCCTCTTCGCGATGTCGTAGCAATCGGTCCACAGGGGGAGGATGTTGGTCGGATAGAAGTAATCCCTCTTTATGTCGTTCAATATGTCGTAGTCGAGCCACGCGCCGACCTCGTCGTGCCACAGCACAGCCTGAATCGCCCTCTTCCACTCGGCCGCCCTTTTCTGGTAATACGCCACTTTCGATTCGTTTCCCATCCTTTGATTGTACTGTGCCAGCAGCACCGCGTTCCGATATATTATCGAGTTCAAGTCGACCGGGATAATGTACCTCGTTTTCAAATTGGTCAGATTACCTGAAGAAGAAGAAGAATATCGATCGATGACGGGGTATCCAGAGTTAAAATATTCGAGGAGGAGAAGGAGGAAGGTTTGGGGGATCGATTTGGAAAACGAAAGAACGGGAAGAGGAAAAATCAAGAGAGAGAGATTGAGAGGAAAAAAGAGGAAGCATTTATCAACGTGATTATTAACAATCGCGTCGTATTACGTTGCGAAACACACGATTATTACATCGTTTCGAGTCCAAGATGGGGGAGGGGAGGAAAAAGAAGAACGAAGAATTACCTTTGTTCGTGCCGTCCAGTATGAACCAACGGCTGGAAAAATCCCAACCGGATTCGGCAGCCGTTTTCAACTCGGAATAATAATTGTCCTTCTCTTCGTTGGTGCGAAAACTTTGGCTGGTAAGGTAATCCTCTCTGAACGATAGAAATTGGACGGTTAAACGGTAGGTCGCAAGGACGACGCGGTCGGTTTTGTTTGTTTACTTACTTGTAGGATTCCGGCCGAGGGCCGGACGACTGCTCGTTGTATCTGGCCAACACGTAATTGACACCGTCCACCTCGATCTCGACCGTCCGATTGGTCATCCAAAAGTCGAACTCCTTCTCGAGGAGGTAAAGATTGTTCTCGAGCCACTCGTAATCGTGAGTGATCTTCAGATACTCGTCCACCATGGGAATCAACATGGGCGGTTGGGATCTCATCGTGTAGTATATCCTGCCTCCGTTCGGTATGAAACCGATCTTGTCCACGAGGGAGACGAAATTGGTCAACATTCCCTTCACGGTTGTGTACATCTCCGAGAGGAGCAATCCTTTCACGATCCAATACGAGTCCCAGTAATAAAATTCGCGAAATCTGCCTCCGGGGACGATGACCGGATGCGGCACGTAAATGATCGAGTAGAGCTCCTCGTTCACGCGGACATCGTCCTTCATCTTTCGCCCGAGCATTTTCCATATACCGTTCAACTCTGAGGCGAAGTTACGAAGATCGTCGTCGAGAATTCTGGAGAGAAACTTGGGCCTGAACGTCCAATCGTCCGGATCCCAATCCTCGAACTCGGATCCTTCCGGGTCGAACGTGTCGTTGACGAATCGCTCGATCTGGTACCTGGTTGGCATCTGTTCGTGCCGCTCCATGAACTCTCGAAACGACTTCAACGTCTCGTCAGGCGGACGTTTCATCTTCATGTCGACGAACGTTTTCGAGTCCTTGTAGATCGAGGCCATCTGTATCGTGTGCAGCAACTCGCCTCGGCAGTAAACGTCGCTGCAAGCCCAACACGCACACGTACACGCACACACTCTCGGCCGTCGGATCGTGTATATTCGAAACAATCCCGTTTCTTTCCTATCCGCTATCTAAAAAAACCTCGATAACCTATCGTCCCCTCCCACCTCCTCCTCCTCCTCCGTGGTCCCGTTCTCCTATCGCGCGGATCTCGCATCCCCTCGCCATCTTTTTATCCCCCCCCCTCCTTTGCCTAATTCCAACCAGCAATTATCGCGATAACGGAGAGACCCTGGATTTGTTTTATTATTATTTTTTTTTTTTTTACTTATTTATTTATCCCAACCGTTCTATCTTTCGTCCGCGTTATCTCGATTCGCGAAACTCCTCTACCTGGCCACTCCCCCTTCCCCCTTCCTCGTCAAATCCGATTTCGTTTCGTCGTCGAATTGATCTCGTGATAAAAATACGCATGATAAATGCGTTAAAAAAAAGAAAAAAAAAAAAAAGAAGATATGAAAAACAAATCCGTTTCAAAGATATTATTTCTTTCTTGGGAAACGAGCGTTTATCGTTTCGAACGAATCGACGCGAGGAAAGGAAGAATTAATTCTCGAACGAAATATCTAACGTATATGATTCTCGAGTTGTTATCCGTTACCGATGTTTACCGATGATAAATGAGAGAGTCGCTGGAAAATATCAGAATCATGCTCGCGTCGTCCGCGCTTCGATCCGTGGACGCGTGGTAAGGTCACGTTCATTGTACTTGCGGAACACGATAATTTAAAAAAAAGCTGTTAAAATCCGTTACCGTTTCGTTTCGCCGAAGTTCATTGCTAAGGGCATATCTTTTAATTCGACGATTTTGCGATTCGCCGAGGAAGCTGCGGAACGCAAACGCTACTCGTTGGCATCGTTGCGCTCGACGCGATGAATCACCGAGCATCGCCAGTGTGGGTCGCTCGCGCGCGTGCGCATGCTCACAGATCGAAGCGACTGGCCAGCAGCAGACACGAGATCGAACGTTTATTCGAAACGCTTGGGAAGATTCCACTTGCCCTCGTGCTCTCGTGCTCGCCTCGAACAATGCCGATTAATTTGGTCGAGAGTCACACGTCGCCGTGCGATGTCAGTTCGGTTAGGCCCGCCGGTCGTCGTCGATCAACGTGACGACCGATGTGAGACACGAGCGACGCGCGTCATCGTTATTACGCGCGTCTCGTATTACGCAACGAAACGTATAGGCGGGAAAACGATCCGAGAACGGGACACGGAAGGACGCGACGCGAGGCGAGGTGAAGCGAGGTGAGGTGAGGTGAGGTGAGGTGAGGTGAGGTGAGGTGAGGTGAGGTGAGGCGAGATAAGGTGAGGTGAAGTGAGGCGGGGCGAGGCGGGGCGAGACGAGGCGAGCGAGGCAAGACACGCGAGGCGAAAAGAGGAGAGAAAGGTGGAGAGAATTCGCGATTGGCGAGGAACGGCACGCGCCACGGGCTACCTCGGCGACATTGTACGCGCGTGTTTTTTTACTTGTACTCCATGTTGTGTGCTTTACTTACCTCTGGCACGGAGATGGTTTCTCGGCGTTGGCGAAACATCGAAGAACGACGAGGAGCGCGAGGAACGTAGCGGCAGCATTCACCAGGATATTTCTCGAACCACACCGGATGGAACAGCTCGAGGCCATTTTCTCTTCACCGATGATCTCCCGCGATCTCTTTCTCTTCCCTCTTTCTCTTTTCTCGAGTCGAGTGTCTCTCTCTCTCTCTTACTTTTTTCTTCTCTTTTCCTTTCTTTTTCGTCTTTCTCCTCCTCCCCTCTTATTTCTCTCCTCTTCTTCTTCCGTTTTCTTCCTCTTCTTTTTTTTTTTTTTTAGGTTTACCTCTTAGCTTTACTAAATTTCGAAAAAACGGATGCGTGTGCGCGCGCGCACGCAGCGAATCCTTTTTTTATTTTTTGTTTTTTTTTTTTTAATCGAGTATTTTGCGATAAAATATATACATATATATATATATATATATACTAAATTTATGTATAGTGTCTATGCATCCTGTCCACTTTTTTTGGATAAAAACATCCCGTTTTCTTCTCCTTGTAGCTTGCTGCGTCCCTTTTCTTTCCCCCTTTCTCTCACTCTTTTTCACCCCCCTTTCTCGCGCTTAAGCTCTTTTTTTTTTTTTTTTTTTATTTAGTCTTGCACTCGCTTCTATTTATCTTATGCGATATAATTGATAATCGTGATTTGCGATTGCATTAACGACGAGACGCAAGACGATATTAGAGCTTTTCTTACTTTCTAGTGATTGCTCGTGGACGAGGAGGGGCCGACTGGCGCAGTCTACGGGGCGGTCTCAGCTGCGAGAACAGGGATGCATCTTCCCTGAAACAAAAAAAAAATTCGAGGCACGGATTAATATACGTTTCGATGGTACCTGCGAGAACGACGCGGTCGGAAATCGAGAGGCGGCTGAATCGTGGTATCCACCGTTGAAAGCGGTGTAAAGAGATTGAACGGAATGTCGCGTGATCTATTCGACGAGACTTTGAACGAACGAACGAGAGTTTTTGACGAAACGTACGTTGTTTAAAAATAACGAATCCCGAACACCAGGACCCTCCTTATACACCACCCAGTTTCTGGCCGCCACGAATTCGTTGGTTTAACGCCAGAATTGTTCGTTATAGAGAGAGAGAAAGAGAGAGAGAGAGGAGACTAATGACTATCGCGTACCGTGTATCCGGGCGGCGCAGAATCGACAGGCGAATCGTTGGGCGTGTTACGCGGGATCGTTACATTAGCTCGATTAGGAAAATTTCCACGAGCGGCGAAGAGGCGCGGGCAAAGTGAAAATTGTTTCGATGATTTATCTTACGATCGTTTCGATCGTAAAGAAATTAGCTCGAACGGCCGAGCTCCAACGACTATGACAGCCCAAGTGTACACCTGCTATACACGCGTCGCTTCGTTTATTAACCAACCATTCAAACGCCTCTTCCTCGAACCTTAATAGGTCCAACGGAGATTGGATTTGATTCACGATCTAATCATCGAGAGAATAAGTCGAGTAAATCGATCCTCCGCGTGACGGGGGATACGCGATATCGTAAGACTATACATTTTCGGCGCAACGCAATACCTTTAAGCATAACGCGGACACGATTCTACGATTCTTTGTTAACTATATCTGTGCCACTTCCTTCCTTCCTTGCTTCCCTGTTTTTCTCTTTATTAAGAAATTAAAAAAAAAAAGAAGAAAAAAAAGAAAAAAAAATATGCATATCGATGCATCTTCCTTTTCGACCTATTCGTACTTACGGCGACGATTCGGTGAAGTAAATGCGAAAATCTTGGTTAATCTTACGATTGTCACGGATCGTAATGGTTTGAAAATCGAGGAGAAAAAATTAATCGTCTTAGAAAATTTCGAGATAATAAAAGATCGCTGATATTCGTGCGAAGAAGGTATACGGTGTACGGTACGCGGTGAGAGATATACGGTACGCGACTAAATCGGTCGAGATGATACGCGGTCGCTTTATGAGCACGCGCGATCGTCTATGCGCGAGAAATGCGTCAAGAATGCGCGAAGAACGCAAGAGGCGAGCCCCCAGCATCGCGAGCCCCGATTGGTCCCGATTAGTCCCGATTAGTCCCGATTAGTGCCGAACGGACCGCGCATTGTTGCACCGCGTCATAACGAACTGCTACAGACGCTCGGCCCGTGTTACGGATTCGAACTTACTTCAATTCCCCGCCTCCAGCTTTCCGTTTTGCTTGTCAACTCCTCTAACCACGATAAGCCGTGAATTATCCCATTCTTCGCAACTCGTTCCTACATGCTTCACACATGCTACATTCGATCGGTCAAGGACACGATAGTACGACTTTTATCCAATCTTATTCTTTACAACGAAAAGAACTCGATCTTATGCTCGTATTTGCGATTCCATAAAAGTATAATACCGCGAAAAATATATTTCTCTTCGAGATCTGTCGAACAAATAAAAAAAAGAAAAAGAACAAGACAAGAGTTTCTATCTTCGTTTCGATTGATATTTTAAGATCAAGTATCACGAGTAGATTTGAGATTTGAGACATGACAAATTGCACATGTCTCGTTATCCATAGCAAAGAGAGTATCGTGATACGCATGATACCTTCGCGACGAAAAACCATGTGTCGGGATTGGTCGAAAGAAGGAACGAGGAAGGGAAGGCAAAGGGAGTGTAAAGCCAATTGCGCGTAAGAAGTCTTCGAGTTTAATAGCGATATGCCGCGACCAAATGAACGTTGCTGTAACGACAATCATTCTATTGGCTATTTTTAGATGGAAATAGGTCGGAGCGGAGGGCTCGCGGTATCGAGAGGGCACACGGTGACGATGACGACAATAATGACAACCAGAAAGGAGCAAAAATTTTGTAATGCATTCCTTCTGATTCTCGTACGATCGAATTATCAAACAGAAAAAAGATATCATGTATACATGATATATGACAAAATGGAAGATTAAGATATACAGACAATAAACAACGTACAATTATCTATCATTACGACTGTGTACAAAATATAACGAAGAATTAATTCTTATTCGCGTAATGAGATTGTTATTATTATTATTAGATAATTCAATAATGCACGTTTTATTTAAAACATTGCAATATAACTTATTGTATATATGCGACTTACGAAATATGCATGAAAACGCACGTTTCGAATAAACGGCAATATCCACCTCTTCTCTTCTTTCGCGATTCGAACTAAGTATTTATCAATGAACGTGACCCAATTGGTCAACGTCCACGTCAATCGATCGACCTTGACAATTTTACCGAATATTTAAAATAATCTATATCGATTATGGAACTTACGCAAAAGATTACCGAATCTTAAAAGATTATTTCTCTCAAATTTAAAATCGTGCGCTTATTTGTATGCCTTGAAATATTAAAAATAATTTTAATAAATATATAAAAATCAAAATTATTTTTTAAAATTAAAAAAAAAAATTGTTCGACTTCAATTCAAATCTAATTGATTTCTATATCGATCATGTCTTATGATTATCGTCATATTTATATATGATGAAATAATTAAGAAAAAACACATATCATATAGCAATGTGCATGAAAACTAATTATTTGTATATTTTTTATTTTTTTTTATTTTTATTATCTTAAAATATAACTGAATATATATATATATTATTAAAATATTTCTATATGTATTCTTTATTCTCCAACATTTTTTTATTCTATAACGTATTCAAATATGAAAAATCATTGAAAATATTAGTGCTTCCATCTTTTAAGGATATAAAATAACAAAACATACATAGATCATTACTGATATTGGTAGTAGGCAACGACGGTCTTGGTCGATAATATGAACATGAAACGACTGTTGGTAATACGAAGCTTTCGATGCACGACGAAACAAAAGAATAGATTTACGCAATAAAGAAGTATACCTTGATCATGGATCGATGAATCAAATTCATTCATTAGCATTTAATACTCCAGAATAACATTTTTTACACATATGAAAACCGAATATTTCGAATCGGTTTCTAAGAATACTTGTTTTAAATTTGACCGCGTTTGCGATGAGCGATGTGGCGTGTGCATCGGCACGTATGCCGAAATATGTTCTGTTCTATGTTAAGAAATAAAGTTGAATTGTATTATTTTACCGAATCGCATTTTGTACCATTGTAAATTTATGAATTTGTTAAATAAAAAGAGACAATAAAATATTACTTTGATCTATTGTCTTTCTACTCATCGTAAACTTGATCGATATAAGCCCATTTCTTTTCGACCATCGAAAATCTGTATAATCGATAGATAAATCATCGCTTAAATTTCTCGGATGAATCTATTTCAAAACAGCTATTATGGAAAATTTTTGTCGCTATTACGACTCGTCGATAACGTCTAATCACAATAATTCTGATATACCAAGATCAATTCACAGAGAAGGAACAAAATAATAAAACGCAATTGCGCGAGCCCCCAATTATTTCATTGCATGCTGACGTCAAATTACTCGCCGACCAATCGTCAAGCTTGCGTATCGATGAGCCCCTCGCTCGAAAAATCGACCAACATGCGTACCATTTCCTCACAATTTTAATGCTCACGTTTTTCAATGACGTGTTAGCAAATTTAATAAACTTTATAATGTAAAATATTTTCTCAATATTGTTCGCCAATATTTATCGATCGTTTTTTGATTCGATCGAAAAAATCGAAGATCCAAATTTATAAATCTATAATAAGAAAACGTTGCCGAAATGATTATTCTTTTACAATTTTTTGAGAATGCACGACATTATTGAATGCATTTATTGAAACGAATATAACATTTATTTTTCCGATTCAATCATTAAATATTATAATCATATCAGAAAAATTAATACGAAATTTAGATCATTAATTAAACGAAATGAAGACACATCTGCTAAAGAGAATTTTATTTTCTTGGATTGAAATTCTTTTACGCGATTGAAATCGAATAGTGACGTCGTATTTGTAACGTTTTTAGTTGGTGCTTTTTATGCATTTATAAATTAATTTATATCGTTACAAATACAAATTAGATGCAAATTTACTCATCAAAACCTTAATGTTTATTTTTCATTTTACTTTATAATTTTTTCATTTTAATTTGTACTTATATGTAAAAGAATTTGGTAGTCATGACGAATCGCATAATAAGCCCTATATGTGTCTAATACACATGAAGAATAAAAAATGACGCCGAACAATGATGCTCTTCATCATGATTGACAATTGTGAATTGGTTCCTGAAAGAGATAAGACATAATATCATTTGAAGAAAAGAATTAGGCTATCAAATTGATTTGAATTACAATTTCGAATCGTATATTGATGAAAATTTTATTCTATTTTTTATATCTAAGAATAAAAATTCTCGACATTATTCTAAAAGGAAAATAATTCTGTGGAATTCTATGCATCTCGATATAATATATATATATATAGCAATACGTTATAATTTATAATTTTAAATAAACATTCACTGCGTTGTTAAGAGAATTAAAAATATATTTTTTTTTAATTAAATTAACGCCAATAAAGCATTTTAATAATTTTTCTTAATTACATGAATCAAAAATTTTGTTATACAAATATTAGTAATTATACGCAGTGAAGTTGCCGCGAATGAAATTGCAACGTCAGTAAGCACACTTCTCATTCGAGATTGTACAAAGTCTCCTAGCGTGTCTCATTACGTCACAAGAATTAAAATAACTTGCTTGAAACTAAATGATCAAAGTTTCATCACAACCATAACATCGTATAAAATGATATCGCCATTGAAATGCGTGGAAACCGGTAAATCTAATATGTAATATATACTTGATAGTATGACCTTTTGAACTTGGCATCGATATATGAACAGCACGATATATGTAAGAAGAAAATAGTGAATGTGCGCATGTGAATTAAATGATGTAATGTTATAATAAGAAAAATTCTTAAATAGATTAGATTCAATGAAGAATATAATCGCATTATTCCTATAATGAAAACAAATCATAAATCACTGAATAAGAAGAGAAAACTGCAATTGAAGAGTATCAAGAAAAGGAAAAGGAATGAGATCCGCTGGGGATCGAGCCTCTTGGCCGATGACCAGTTGAACCAATAGTAAGACGTCTCGGAACCAACGCCTACCAATTCAACCAATCGCAGATTAACTTTTCCGAAGGCGCGTCATATGCGCGTATCCGCTTTTTCTGATCATTGAGAACCAAACATCATTGACTTTTGATGGAATGACGCATGAATAAATTTTATAATCTTATATATATATCTTTCTTTTCAATATCTATCTATATTTCTTTTAAATTTATTTTGAGATGAAAAAAATTTTGATCTATATTGTTCGATTAATTTATTTCATCACGCGATTAATGGATTTTTATTTTAATTAATTTCGCTTCTATTATAATTAAATATATAATATAAGACTACTCTCTCATGGGGGAGAATAAATTCGCTACAGAATAAATTCATAATATTATAACACAAAATCTAATAATACCATTAGGTCGACCCTCTAACTTACTTTGAAATCAATTTTGGCAACTGCTCAATTGTGACATTGCCATACTAACATTATAACCTAACATTACTTAAGACAATGCAAAATTTCGTTTAAATCGATTTAAACTATATAGATCGATTAGTTGATAAATGGATTTTGAAATGGATCATTAATTTTGTCGGGAAAAATTTAATTTTGTAATAATATTATGGATATATCTCTATATTCATCAATATCATTTTTTTTTCTTCTTTTATTATCTATTCTATGAATTGCACACTACCAAAACGAAAAACATTTCAATGTGACCTGGAGGAAGGAGGGAGTAGTAAACGCGCGCAAAATGCGAAATACCAAATTCAAGGCTATCTTTCGTTTTTATTTTCTATGAAAAAACAGATATATACGTATTGATATTAAATTAGTGATGATTATATAAAATATTTTTGTTTGCCTGAAGTCATTTATATAAATTTAAAAACAAATTTCATATCAAACTTTTAAAGTTTTTAAATTTTTATCTTTGTCTCACTTTGTATAGAATATACGTATTGAAGAAGAAAAAAAAAAAAGAAAAAAAAAAATTATATAAGATTATCTAAAAAAGAAAAAAAACTTTCATCCAATAAGAATCAAATATATAGCACTAAACGTCAGAACACGTGTTTTCAAATGAATCAAGAAAACGCTATATATAAAAGATTGAAGAAATACATTTTTTTTACAGAAAATAAACGTACCTTTAGATATTTTATTATTGAATCAGATGAAAAAGAAAGGAAAAATTATCACATAATAAATACACTTGCATCCTTTTGAATCAATCACTTATCAGAATAACGAATCACACAATTTTAGAAAAGCACACGCGATACGAATGCGAATCAAAGAAATAATAAGAATAAACAGGTATAAATATATTTTGATGACGAAAATTAATCGGTTTATTGCAGAGAAACGAAAATGTACTCCCCGTTCCGCGTTGCGTATGTGACTGACCGAGAGTATCCAAGTCATTCCAAGCGAACCTCCATCGTTCAGACACTCTTTTGCTCACTCGTTCATTCTCTCTCTCTCTCACTCACTCACTCATTTCATTCCATTCTTTTCTTTTATTCGACGCTTGTATCTTCGCTCTCTATTTTTCATATCTCTCTCTTTTTTTAATAGAGAGACAAGTATCATTCGTACGTCTACAGTGTTTCGAATAAAAGTAACTACATAAAGCTTTCATATAAATCATAATAAAATCATATATATATATATATATATATATATATATATATATATATATATATTGTAGAAAATATAAAATGTTAAATAGATATGTTAGAAGGAAATAATTGAAACATTTCCTGGAAGAAACTTTCTTTTTTCTTTTTCTTTTCACTTACGTTTAAACTCGATCTAGTCTCATGAACAACCCGGTATGAACTGGTTTGCAACAACGTATATGTGTGCATTGTGGTGACTACCTAAGCATCGAATTTGCGCGAAGATAAGCGAAAACAACCGAAGGCAAACACGTGTTCATGATGCGAATCATTCACTAATTTTATCTCGACCATAAATGAACAAAACTTTCATTGTTGTTATTATTATAAGTTTATTCAATTAGTAAATATGTTATAGAAAATCATTTTGCCAACATATATTATTCAGATAAATTGTTTCATTTTATTTATCGATATTTTTTTATTTGTGTTTATGATTCTAATATAATCTATATATGAGTTTTTTTTTTGCTTACGACATCTCATCATTTTTTATTCGATAGATTAAACAAATTTGCCAAATAAAGAGGCGATATGTAGGCGAATGATTAAAGTATTTTCGATAATGTTCATTTTTTTTTTTTTTTGTACTTTTTTCCGAGATAAAAAAAAAAAATTTTCTAAAAACTTATACCCTAAACATGAATTGATAATTTTTACAAAAATTTAACATACGAAAACTGCCGAATAAATACGGAAGGAATCGAATGTATCACGTGTCATTTATGAATACATATATTCTTTTCATCGTCACAGAATAATTGATGCTTCTGAACACTCAGATTTTTTTTTAATAATCAATCTTATGATATTATCGTCAATGTTCAAATTGTAAACGAAATTTGCTATTATTGGAAAATATAAAATATGAAAGTAGTTTATTTCTTACGAATATGATAGTATCCATTCTACTAAATAAATATTCGCAGAATTGAGATTGATGATCGGAGACAAATAAGAGTAATTATACATCATGAAATTGATATCATTAATATATTGCAGATTATAAGCTGTTTGATTGATATACAGAATAAAAATTGAATCTGTACTATCTATCTTTGATCTGTGAAAGAATACAATATATCATAAATAAAATTTTATCGTTACCAATCTTCTTCATATTCAATTTCATCCTTCAACTTACAAAATTTGCCTTAGTATAATCATTATATAAACATATGGTTGCTTCAACGAAGGAATGTCTTTTAGTAATTCAACACGACAACAATGACGATCGATTTTTTCTCGCTAAAGAAATGTATGACTTTAAAAAATCGATTCGTTTGCTTGCAATGTTATCTTTAAATTGGTGATAATGAATCGTATAATAAATGAAAAGTGCCACAATTATGATCAAAAATAACGTGTATAGTGATAAAAATAAATAAATAAATACCTTAGAAAAAAATATATTTTTAAGAATATTTGTTTAAAAAAAAAAAATAATAATAATAATTGCTTGTTCATCGACAATGAAAAATATTATATACGTACCATTTGAAATGACCTCAGATTCTCTTTTAGCGTCCTTAACCTCGACACTATTTCATCGAAGAAAAATCCGTAGAAATCGAAACACAATAAATAAAATAAATATGAATTTCAAGTTATTAGCATTTTCATCGGTAAAAAGTTTCGTTTTAAAAGATTTGCACTATGTAATTTTAAATCATAAACATATCGTAAAGAAGAATCGCGTGAATGTTGAACATCACATTATTCCAATACACGTGACTTCTTGCTTATAAGTGTTAGATATCTCTTGTCAGCAAACTAATATCGTTAGAGGTTAGGTATCACTTTTCGTTTTCAGTTTCACAATTATTCCTTAACTCGGTTGAATTGATTAAACCATTGATTAACGAGAATATGCACAAATAACGATATCGTATTCACCAAAGAAGAAAGTTATTGTCCGAAAAAAAATTAAAATAACGAAATAGCAAAATCATACTGCAACGTACCGCACTGTACGGCACTGGCAACAAGGGAGCGCAACCTTCGAAATGTACAAACTACACCGACATCCAATCGCTCACTGACGTACCAGTGTGAATCGGAAAAACTTTTATATACTTCTCTTATCGATACGTTTTGCCGACAATTATGCATTACTTACCTGTCACGATAATAAATAATTCTTTTTATTTATTTATTTTTTTTGACTTTTTAAAATCTATTTTTAAAAATTATTTATAACTTATTATAACTATTTTGAGAAATATATTTTTTTTTTTAATAATTCAATGATATATATGTACTTGTTAATATAAAAATTGTTACAAATTCATATGACACGATACTTTATAAGTTAAAATAATAAAAATATACAAATGAATTATATATATATTTCTATACGTTTTGTTATTGTAATTTAAGAAATAAAAAATATCCAATAATAATAATTTTTATTAACGTTTTTTTAATAGTCATTCAATCGTTATTCAATTGAAATAGTGCAACGAATTGAGAAAATTAAATTGAAACACAAAGAGTTTAAACAATTTAAACAAACTTTTAGCATTACTAATTTCATATATATACTTGTGCACTCAATTTCAATCAATTTGTCTTATATACACATTAATTCGTCTTTCATTATGAATATAGTAAATAATAATAGAAATGAAAATATTTATGTCAACTGAATATAATAATTATTTTTCAAAGCAAAATATGACTTAAACATAAAAATTAATCGACATAGTATGGTAATCATTGATATTGGTTGTATAATAATATTAAAAAAATATAATCATATTTAGATTTATTCTTGACATTCGAAAATCATTTGGTATGTGTGACTGAAAAATCGCAAATATGATTGATAATTGCAAAATCAAAAATAATGATTTGATTACAGTATGTTTTATACAAATAATATAATTATAATAGTAATTAAAATATTATTATTACTCAATCCAATATATATCGTTCATTATCATAATACGCGAATCTTATACATGTTTGATTTGAAATTATCATGAATGTTTGTAACAATGTTTTTAGCGGCGAAATTTTTCCACGATTAAACGATTCGATCAATTGGTCGGGTCAACGAGAACGGAGAATTACTGGGGTCCCCAAGTACGTTGACACAATGTCCAGAGTTCTGTACACACACACATGTGCATGCGTAATACTGAAATGTGATTCACTAGCGCCGGCGTTCAATTGATTTAAAATGCTGTAATAAGTTCTTATGTACGTGCAATGAACCTTGGACCACAAGATAAGGAAAGTTATTTTCTAATGTCCATTATCCATTAGTCTTTGGATAATTAATTTGCATTAAAGAATCTGATTGGATAAGAGAGAGAAGATTGTATAGAGAAATGGTATAGAGAACCATTGACCCAATATATAAAGAAAGAAATACGTATAAATGATATATAAGAAAAAATACGAATATTAAATATAAAATAAATCTTTGAATAATTAAATTATATAAAATTTAAGCAATTTAACAAAATTATTTTAGTAATTAATTTTAGTAATTAATATTTTTACTATATTTATATTATTGGTAGAATGTGATTGGGGAGGAAAAAAAGAAAAGAAAATATAGTCGTGTAAAATGAATGAAAAATTAAATTTGATCGATGAAACTGACTAACAAATTTATTGACTAACAAATTTTATATATATATATATATATATTAACTACGACTTCGCAAACTTACCGGTTCGGAATTTGATATTTATCATCGATAGGTCCACAATGACGACGCAGTTGGTAGCCTTGATGGGTGCGCTGCCCGCTGCAACTCAGGCAACGGCGAGCTCCTTGCCAAACAAACAGCATCACTAGACAATGAAACGAAGATCCCTCAACCTCTTTATTCCAACTTTCTAATTAATTGTATGTTACATATGAAGTACTTGGACTCGCGTGTGTATGATACAAAATACAAAAACTTGAAATCTTATTACGAAATAAAAATAACATATATATTTCTTTTAATTTTTATATATTAAATTATATATGTATAGTAGCATGTTTGATTATAACAATGCGCTGTACAAAGTAATTTGCCAGAGTAATTGAATAGAATCTGTCTAAACTTCGAATTAAAATGTTTGATTATACGATTTAAATATTTTTTTGAAAATTATCTTTGATTTTTTTTATTTTTTACATAAACTAATATTATGATATATTATAATCCAAAATTATAAGAATTTCAATTCAAAATTCATCCGATATTATTCTTTTATAACTTTTTAAATAAATACACATATGTATTTGTATATATTTCATCAAATTTGTACAAATGCATACATATGATGTATATGATGTATATCTAGTAATTTACAATTAATAACTAATAATAAATAATAATAATAATTGATATTAATACTAGTTAATGAAAATCATATAAAAAACAATATTTTACTTATAAATCTTTTTGTTCCATTTATATTCAAATTTATTTTATCACAATCGTACGTGTTACTATACAAAATACTATGTTATAATTAATAATTTTATTTGTCTACGATAAATGAAAAATGTATATGAAATATTATGTAACGCCTGTACAAAAGTTTTTATCATTTAGTATATATATCAGTATAAAATTACAATAAACATATAAAACATAAGACAATGACATTAATATTATACTTGAAATAAAATTTTCATAAATGAAATATAACATGGACTTAACACTATGAAACTTGTTCATAGTGTTTCATCATATATATATAAAAATCATATATCACATTGATAGTAAAATTGAATATAGATTTTGAATATTTTTTAAATATTGAAAAAAATTTTTGTTTTACAATCTACAACAATAATTGTCACTAAATATTATTAATGCAATCAATAAACTTAAAAAGATTGTTCACTTAAATTATTATTTTTTGTATTCCCCTAAAAAAAAACTTAAGAATAATTAATATATATCATCAGAACGACTAAATCTAGGTTATGTTTATATCGAATGTATTTTCTAATGAATAAACGTTCTTATAAAAAATATTAAAAAAAGAAAATAATTAAATTCTTGTTACTAGAATTATTACATTACGCATCTACTTTAATCGATAAATGAAAAAAAATAAATCGCACTATAAGTATAAATAATATATATAGTATATATACTATAAGTATAATAACATTTTGAAATTGCTGCAACAATGATAAAATTCAAAATTTTTAATTTTTAATACAGAACAATTACTGTTTGAATTTCTTACCAATGAAATTCTACAAGCAAATTTTAAATCATATTTTAAATCATAATTTTATATTTTTGCTTTCATTGTTGCAGTAAATGTAATAGATATTACATTTATATTGCAAAGAATACATGTGTAATAAAATTGAACAAAATACGCATGTTTTTCGAAGAAAATACGAATTATAAAAAAATATATATATATATGTATATATATGTGCAAGGATATAAATCTATAATTGAGCGATTGCAAAAAAAATAATTTATAGCAATCTAATGAGTTGGCAAAATTTTTTTTTCTTATAATTTTTTGACGTAATTCACATAAAATAAATATAATGATAAATACAATCTTATAATCTTATATAAAAATGCTTAAAGTTTTTAGAATTATATAATTAATAAATAATTATCAAATAAATATATACAATTTAAAATAAAATTTAAAAAAATTTATAAGTTGTTGATCATTGATTAACTTGATGCCACTTAACCTAATACATAGAACGAAAAGTTTACGATGATATTTTTAAATTATATACCATTATACATATATTGGAACAATATATGTAAGTACAATTTTTCTTTTCTTCAGTACTTTCCATTTAATTTTGTTTAAATCAGTGAGTTTCCCCCAAGTCATTATTACTGGTTAACCTGACTTTTGGCTGCTTTGTACTCCTACCTTAAACAGGCAACAAGAAGTTTAACTGTAAATGTTTAACTTATAAAACTTATAAAACAAATATAAATTTTTATATTTTGAAAAATAATTTATGATATAATAATTATTTTCACACATATAATATAATTTTATTCTATTTCAAACATGTGACATTATCACATATCACATGACACGAAGATACATTGTATGTTAGTACTATATTAATATTTCGATTTATTAGTATATATATATATATATATTTACATAAACTACAATATATTATTTTAATCGATTTCCTGGATATTACATAATGGATATTTTCTTCTTTTAGAAGAAAATATTTATTATAAATTTATGTGTGATTCAATATATTTGATTTAATATACTGATAGTGTTTTACACAAACAAATAAGAAATCATTATATTAAATCTGAAAAATATAGTTTAGATTTAATTTTGAACTAAGAGGAGAAATGACGAATCCTCGTGATGAATCTATTTTAAGTTCAAAATAATATATATATGTGTGTGTGTATGTGTATATAAAAATTATTGCAAAAGGAAGTCTCTGTATAAATTATTTGCCAATAGTTTATACGAACATTTTAAAAATATAACTTCATCGTCAATTCTTAAATAAAATATTATTAAAGTACGAAGAAAGGAAAATTTAAAACCTCCATATATTTTATATTTAAATTTTTTTTTAATTAAAAGATAAAAAATTTTATACATTTATTTCAAAATCAAAAATTATTTTTATATTAGATCAAAGATCTGAATGAATGGAAAAGCAAATAAAAATATTACCGTAGTAAAAGTATTACTCGTATTAAATTTTCTATGCATGGACAGTACAAAATATATATTTTCTTAATTTGATAATTTTTTAAAAATACATACATTTTACTTACCTTGTGAACGTGTAAAATACGTGATAATGTCTTGAATATTCCACGCGGTCAAAAGAAAGCAATTTAAGTCCTAGACGATATTATTGTATATCACAATTTATTTTTTTTTATTCACTATTAATTCACTGTTCCACGATCGCTTCACGATTCATACACTATCGAAAACGCCATAAATTCTGAAATATTTTTTGTAGAAAAAGACACAAGAATTTGATACTGTTTCGAACACAGATGTTGAACACGGTAAAATTGTTAAAATGTATATACACTTGTACATATTATTAATAACGACACAGCGAATGGACGGTCAATAAACGTTCTCGCGAGAACCTGTCAGATTAACATGAAATTTTACAAAACGATCAACACTAATCGAGGTACCATTGAATACTGCCAAGTATAGACAATCGCACGCATGCGCTCACATTCCTTTGCATTCTAAATTCAGCGGGAAGTATGAAGTATCTTTTAACCATTAATACGAAGTCATACATCGCAATTATATATATAAAAGTTACAACGAATACATACTGCATGAATGTAAGTATGAAAACTATATAATTTAATTAATGGTATCTTACAATTAACAATTATATAAATCAACGATTAAGTGAAAAATTATATCATTGATATTTGCCAATGAAAGCGATAATAAACAGAGCAATTAAATAGCAACAATACATGCATACCATTATGCATGCGTGCGCACGCGCAATGTTTGTATTTCTTGACATATGTATATCATTGATTAGATCATGTATTAAGAGATATATAAAAGGGTTACACGTTTTATCGAAATGACAATAAATCACACTATAAAATACGTTAAACTTTTCTTTAGATGTATAAAATTTAGTTTAGTTTGAATAAGTTATTAAATATTATCGTATATATCAAAATGAATATAATTTGGTATCAACTGAAGATAGTGATAAGTACAAGATAGTAAAAGTAATGAAAAGCACATGATCAAAATGAAAAGTTTTAAATAAATTTATACAAAATATTATCCCATCCTTTTTTGTTGTTATGCAGCTATTATGCCGTATAAAATTTGTTACAGTTATTAAATAGTTAATTGAAAAAGATTTAATATACTACAGCCTCTTTACAGTCGTATGGATCTGATAATCTTATTCTTTTTTGAATTGTTAACAAATATAGTTTTAAAATAAAATCGTACATATAGAAGGAGCTTCTGCAAGCGTTCACTTTTAACATAATTTCTTGCCGAAGTAGTCAAGTATCAAAACATACAGTATATATTATAATATACGACTCTTAAAATCAAATAGTACGGTAATAAATATAAATATTTCGTTAAAAAAACGATCGCAATTTTAAAAACTAGATTCTTAAGACAAATATTAGATATACTACCTTAATGATTTCAACATATTTACATAGCAATGTACACCTATTACATTTTTTTGTACACAAATGGAGAGAGTGATGTGATGTATGTATAGCTCATTGCGTTTTTGATTCTTTTTTTACTAGCAGCTGATTTAATGCATCATTTTGTGAAGTTTCAAGATTTTTCCTAAGCGTTGTTTAGCCGTTTTCATCCCTTTCTTTGGTTTTCGTTCTGAAAATGAAAGTAGATTAATATATTGAACATTGATTATAAACAATTTTGATAAAAAATATATATAAAGAAAGAAAAAATAAACTCGGGACTATATATTACCAACTGGAACCGGGGCTGCTAGTTTTGCTTTTACATCTTTAAGCCTATTAGGGCTAGTTAATATTGAACCGAATCCGATGCTTGTTTTTACAGTATTTTCTGAAGTTGTAGTCGATGTACCAGTTGTCGACGTTACAGATGAATTCTTTTGCTTCTTTTTATTATATGTCCGCTTGGTTGTACTCTATTATTTTATATGCAAAAAATTAATTTTATTTTAATTATTGTTAAATAAAATAAAAAAAAAAAGATATAACAATTATAAGAAGTTTATTGTCAATAAAATTAATACTAATTTATAAATAGTTACGTATCAAGAAGTTAAAAGTTAAATAAACAAAAATGTATTTATTTTTATAATTTTACATATAACAAAACACAAATATGAATCGAATGGTTATCAAGATACAATCATAAATATACATGCAACATACGTTATGAAACGAATAGTGAAACCGTAATATGCCTACCAATTTCTTCTTGGAGCCCTTATCCATGTTGTTATCCAGATAATCGTCCTATACGATATGAGTATGCAAGAAAGAAATAATTATGAAAATGCATATGAATGTAAATATAGAATACATAGTGTAATAAATGAGTTAATTTGTGTTATAAAAACAAATCTATATTATATGATATGTATCAAGTTAAGAGTAAATTTAATTGCCAATTAATGTAATAATCAATATTATAATGATGATAATGATAATGATGATGATTATAATGATGATCATGATAATAATGATGATGATGATGATAATGATGATGATGATAATCAAAAACAATGAAAAGAATAAAAACACCGATAACAACAACAATAACAACAATAATGATAATAAAAAGAAAATGAAAAAACAAGGAAATTTGTATATACCGATTGTTTTGCGCGTTTTGCTGCTGCTGCTTCGAGTCCTTTTTCAACAGATGTTTTCTTAACACCCTCTCGAGCTGGACGATTCGTCTTTGGCAGGAGAGGTCCTACTCTGGCCTTTGGATTCCATGCCTCGTCTATTTGACTTTTCGCTTTTGGTTTAAAGATAGAATCTTCGTCATCCGAGGCGTCAAGAGATGGATAAACTGCATTGAAAAATATACGATAATTATTATTAATTATAAATATAATTCCATTCAAATAAAACAAATAATATTTTTATGGTTTCACATACTAAAATCATCGTCCTGATGAACTTTATCGATATTTTCTATCGATTGATCGTCGTCTTCATCAGGTTGCATTTTAGTGATTTTTGTAGATTTCGATGTACTGTTCGATGTAGTTGAATAGCATTGTTCGCTGAAGGATAACATCCCAGCGATTGCTTCTCGGGTAGACGGAGATGCCCTACCAGAACTGGTTGTTTTCAATTTATAAATACTAAGACACCAAAAACATAAAACGTAACAATACTATACTATATATAAAATAATAAAAATACGTGCAAATAAAATGTTTCTTTAATATTAAAAAATTAAAAAAAAAAGAAAAAGAAAAAAACGAAGCAAATTAATAATAAAGAAATATTAAACATGCTTTGTCAAATAAATTTTTCAAAGATGCCAACATTTAATATCATCTTACCCAGTAGGTGGCGGTACAGGTTGATTGTACTGTGATATCATCGATGTCCTATAATCAAATATTATAATATTATAATATTTGAATGAAATTATTTACTGAATTATAATATTAATTAATCAACTTACGTTACATCTAATCTTTGAGCACCATTTCCCAAAGTATAAGCCGAAGCTTTTAATAATTCTTCAATACCGTTTTTCGGTACATCATTCAAGACATCGACATCTCCATCATAGTCGCGTTTTAACCGTTTTTGCGTATTAATTCTTGGCGCTCTTTTTCGTTTCGGTGATTCGTCGATAGTGAACCGACCATAATCACTTTCGTTGCTGCCATCATGAAAATCGTATATGGAAGTTTGCTTCCAAGTCAATTCTTTCGCCGTTCCAAGATGATGATCAGAACTAAACTCGTTATACGTATTTATATCATCGTGTGTACTTCGTACGACTTCGTTATTGCCAAGTTTAAATCTAATTACAGTTGGACTCTGTTTACCCGGTTTTGACGATCGTTTATTACTAATGGAAGACGTATTTTTCTCTTCCAATGTATTTGTATTTTGAGTTTTGACATATGGATACATTATTGGTTTCGGTAGGGTTAATTTTAACGGTGGTCTACCCGACGAGGGTGGTTCCGAGATCGTAGAACTGGTTTTATTCGTCTCTTTTAACGTTGCTTTGAACGGATTATCAGCCATTCTATCAGCAACGTCATAATCAACGAAATCTTTGTTTAATGGTTTTTTTTTCTTGCGTTTACTCTCTCGCTCTGGTTTTGGAGGATTTAATGACATTAAGTATCGTTCCGCATGTCGTATTTCTTTACTAAAATCTTTTAACAATTTTTGACTATTTATTGTTTCCGGTATTTGACCCCTGCTAATCATATTATACTGAAATAGAAATTAAATACATTCTGATATCTATCTAAATAAAATATATCTATTAATAGAATGATTTTTCCAGAAAGAAAATAAACGTACATCTTTATCCGTGTTCCATTGTTTTAGAATGCTGAGCAATGCTTTAACACCCTGTAAGAGATATGTGGGACATTTTTTTCCCTCGTTATTTAATTCTTTCAATTCTTTCAACAACTTTTTTGCCGCGAACCAATTGATTGTCTCAAAACCAGGATATTGAAATTTGGCAGGAGTCTTCATCTTTTTCTCTAATTCATATATTCTACAGAATACGGATATTAAATTATGACGATTAAAAAATGGTTATTATTAGTTGCATATACAATACTCACTGTATTTGCGTTGGAATGTTAAGACTATGTACAAAGTTTCCACCAAAAACTAAAGAATCGACAGGCGTTAACACTGCGTGTATCCATCCTGTTGGAATCATCATGGTTTGACCTTGTTTCAAAACGCATTTGTAACACGCATCAGCTTGGTCTCCAAAAAAAGTTTCGCTCTGCGTTGAGCTACACATCCAATGTTGATATAATTGTAAATTTGCAGGAGTAGGCCTGATTAAATAAAACACTTTTTCTCCACGTAGCACGTGATACCACACAGATGTGCCACCAAAATCGATATGGAAATCTGTGAAACTGTCTTTGACCCCCATTAGGCAATATTTTTGTACTTCCGGACGTTTTATGTCACTATCCTCGGGCCAATCGCGTGGCCAAACGGAATTAACCCAGTCGAGTTTACGCGCGATGTATGGTGCCTCGACCATTGGAGAAAGACTGCAACGTTTATTTGTCAATTTATATATTATATTTATATACATATACTTCTTAGAAACATTTAAAGCCAATATGTGGCAAGGCAATTAATATTGGTATACCCAGTGTTTGTAAATTCAAGACTAATCACATTAAGAACCCTTGTTCTGCAAGGGGAATTGTAATATTCAACAAAGTCTCTTAATTTCATTCTGATATTATTTTGTCTTGTAACATCGATCACATCCATGTCTCGATCTCCACCTGAGAAGAAAAAAAAGAATTCCATTCAATGTAATATTTTTACTATGTAAAAATAACAACGATAATACTTAATAATACTAATAACACAAAGAATTAATACCTATACAACTTTCTATATCGTAAACACTGAAGTTTGGAGGTGGAACAGTCATATCAAGTCCATCTTTTCCATCTATTATAATGGGACTCTCGAAACCATTGGTTTGCAAATGTTGAAGAGTCAATTGCTGTCCTCTAACATGCTTAACAACTTCGTCAGCTTTTGGAAAATGTCTGGATTTTAATTCTCTTATAAAAACTGGTGTGCCAGTTTGTACTGGTTTTGTATCCGCATCAGGTTCAGAATAATCGTGTCTATGCCAATTTAATCTTACTTTCACTAAAGTACAATTATCGTTAAAACGATAGAAAATTTATTACTTATCAAAAAATACAATGAAAACAATAAAAAAAAAATATAATTTCTATATACTCACTAATCGATGGTCCGCACATTGCTTCGCAACGCGGACAATGATATTTGTCAAGATCTATCGACATATATTCCTTTATAGATACGCATCTGTAAATCAAAAAAATATATAAATTACCTTTAAATAATATTGGTAAGATTTTTCTTATATAATATAAAAAATATATATGCGTATAAAAAGATTATAATATAATTTTTATATATATATTTTTACTTTTGTATCGAAAGATATCGCATCATTCGAATAGGTTATGTAAGTATCAACAAAACTTGCCTCTGTAAAGCTATATCGTAATTATTATTTTCATATAAAAAGTTAAGGGGAAAGAAAATTAAGAGAAAAATAATCGAATTATTTGAAAATTTTTTGGAGAATAGAAACCAATGAATCTATGTTTACGTGTGTTTATATTTAATTTTACAAAGCATAATCTTGTCACAGTATTTAGATCGTTGTTTTTAATTGTCACAATTTCTGAACGCTTACCCTCCATGATACCATTCTTTACAAACGTCACATTGTATCATAAATTGTTCAAAATCGTAAGAACGACCGCATAAACAATACGTAACTGGTAACTCCATTTTATGTGAATATTAATGCTAAATACTGCCGCGACTCCGTATCGTTAACATTGGATGGTAACTATAGTAGCCGTGATGCGTCGCTGAAGTGCCGCTCCGTCATCCTTTTTTTAAACTATTGCTATTAAAGAAGCGTTTTCATTTTTTTCTATGAAGATTTAATGAAAAATCAACCCTAAACTAGAAGCTAGTGTTTGATATTTATTTTACAGATATATATATAGATGCTTGTGCACGCACATAAGCGGAGCCTTCCCTTAAAAACGAACCATAATATTAGTTTATGATAGATATAAGGTTAGTTTTCGAAAATGCGTCCTATAAAGATCTAAACTTTTTTTCTTTATATGTATATTTGAATTTTATAGAACGTAAAAATGAAAGTAATACAAGCGAAAAAGTTAAGGATATCACAACTCAAAAATTCACAAGTTACAAAGAAAAGCAAAGCGTAAGTAAATATCGAACTATTAGAATGCTTCTTAATAATTTTATCTGATGTAATTAAAATGTTGATTAGATTGCATCGCAACGCAATATTGTTTTGACTAAAAAAAATTATAATTTTTAATTTAGAAAATTGCCGCAATATAAAGTGCAAAACAAGTTAATCCAAGGAGAAAGAGTATCGTATTCGAATATGAATCCTTCTTGCAAAAGAAATAAGAATGATCAAAACAACTCGTTAGCGGGAAGTTCATCAAGTAATAAACAATTAGTGTTACAACGTAATTTGAAACGAAGAAAGAAAAAATATGCTAATATGAAAGGAACACAACGTAAGAAATTTATGTATTCTTTTGATAAACTATTTGAAATCGCGTGACTTGTGTTTGTACATCGGTGTAAACACCGCACGATATTTGCAGGTTGAAGATAAAATATGGTATAATACCTTTATTCAAGTAAAGAACACCATTATGGAAAGGGATTGCTTACATTTCAGATTCTATGGATCTTTCCTTAGAGTCGTGCGATGACTCTCCTGAAGCCAGGGATAGAAGTGACAAACGATATCGCGACATTTTAGAACAAAGAAATATAGGTTTACCTGTAATAGTTGAAACACTCTCAGAAAATTTATCTTCGTTAAGTATACCTGAAGTATTTAAAGAGAGCGAACAATTGATAATGGAGAATGATATTTTTGATAATAATCCATCGTGTATGGTAAACAATTTCAAAAAGGATGAAGCTTGCGTAGTTGTTGCCAAATCATTAAATCCAAATGATAATTTATACGATAATCGAGGGAACGGTACTAAAATTATGTCATTATCCAAGAATAATCGTAGACCACGTATAGATAAGAAAAAATCGCGAAATAGTAATTCAAATATTAGTCCAGAAAAGACTAGTCCAGAAAAACAATTGATAGTTTCTACCAAAGAGAGTGAAAAATCTTTTGATACTTTTTGCGAAGAGAATAACAGTTTCGACGATACAAATGGAAGAAACGATACATTCGAAGCGAGAACGTTAAATAAAAATGATATTCCGTCTGTTGAACAACAGCCAGTACGGTTTTATTGCATTAAAAATAAAGTAGTCGCAGTGATGTCGAAAAGGGCACGATTTTGTTTTACCGGGAAATTGGTTGTAAAAGTAATATATGGCTCGATAGAAGTTTACGGATTTTTTATCACCACGAAGAACGATCCGATCGAAATCTATTCACCAAGAGGATACAGTAACGTATCGATCGAAGTAAGCGAGAAATCTGTGGAAAACATCGAATCAGATATATGGACGTCTCTTTCTCTCGAAGGTATCGATCGAAATCAAAAGAACAAATTGGTCGACGAGATCGAACAAATTCAACCCGGCATGGCTGTTCTTTTGTTATCCAACTTGGATAACAAATTGACCAGATTTTTACACGTTTTCTATCCATTTAGGCTATTTCCAAAAATAAAGAATACACCGTATTATTCTTGGGCCGATACAAAAAGAGCCGAAACGATATTGCAATCGAATCTTTATATCGATAATTCCACGTGCAAGGAGTTGATTATTGATCCACGTATCGCGCAAGAAGTTAGCGAGAAAATGTTGAATCGTTGGCGTTCGAACGAATGGTCGTGCACTTTAATCGCCGGTGGAAAAGGCGTGGGTAAATCCACAACGACGCGTTATTTGATAAACAGTCTGTTGCCCGCCTCAAAAATGGTGATTCTTATGGACGTTGATCCAGGCCAAACGGAATGCACGCCACCTGGATGTATATCGTACAGTTTAATCCAGCAACCGTTAATGGGACCAAATTTTACGCATTTAACAACACCAGTTTTCCAATTGTACATCGGAGATGTGAACGTGTCGCGTTGCATCACGCGATACATCGAGGCAGTCAAAATGTTATTCGATAAATTGTTAAATTGTCCAAACTTGTCACGTCTACCGATCGTTATAAACACGATGGGTTTCTCGCAAGGAGTTGGTTGGGATATAATAATGTTTACGATTAAATTGATCCGACCTTCTTTCGTGGTACAAATCATGTCCGAAAAGCCAAAGAACAATTACATAGGATACTTGAGCAAGCAAGTAGTAAATCGACAGGTATTCGATTTCCTATCTTATCGACTTGTCTATTCGCAATAATTTCGCAAAGACGGAAAAGTCTATTCTTTGCAGGAATTGTCGTGGACGACATGGAGCACGAACGTTGTAGCCTGGAATCAACCGTGCGATCACGAATTATTCGTAGTACGTTCGCACGCCGAACGTAAACCTGGTCCAGGATACGAAACTTGGAATATGGAACCGTATCAGCAACGAGAACTCGTTATGATATCTTATCTCAGTGAAATTGTACAAACCTCTTCGAATTCTACGTAAGATTTGCGAGACGAATATTAACATCAAACATCACACAATATTGATTATATCGCGTTGTATATATAGAGCACATATTTTAATACGTAATTAATTCTCTTTAAGGACACGTTACGATCCTTTATCGTTGAGCATCAACGAAGTTGTGCCATACGTGTTAGTATTTTCTCTTCGTATACGACCAAAAGAAAGAAATCGTCTTCTAAACCATTCCAATATACCTTTTCATCTTGCAGAACGTCTTTTGCGTCGTTGTTCATCGCAATTCCGCGACCATCGACGTCCGCCTCGCACGTGTTAAACATAGTGAATGGCAATATAGTGGCGCTGTGCGGAATCGATATGAACAACAACGAATGGCAAGAGGCCGGATCTGGCCTTCGCGTATTAAACAGATCGCCTCTTTGCGCCTGTTACGGATTCGGTAAGCGTTGCCATACGTTTCTCTTTTTTTTCCTACCGTCTTTCGCGATAATTTGAAATTTATATAATTTATATAATCATATTTATAATATATAATTTATATAATCATTGTTGTAATCGAACGCAGGTATCGTTAGAGGGGTTGACATGGAGCGGAAAGAGATATTTATAAACACGCCGTTACCAGTCACCGTAATGCGGTATGTGAATTGTTTGATGGGATGTATACCTGTTCCTATTACGCTGTTACAAATTAATCAACAAAGAAACGTACCTTACACCGGTGGAAATGACGTTTTACCAATGAGTCGGGAGCATCGCAGGGGATACTTCCGTATGAGATATCAAAAGGTGCAGAACAATAACGTTTAAAAAAAACTGATGCTTCTTAAAATTTTTACCATTCTATAAATTTTACACATGAATATTTGTTTCTATTACCACTATATTCGAAATTAAACTACATTTGTAAGTTTTTTTTTTTTTTTTTTTTTTTTTTTTTTTTTATTCTTTATTACGATTACTTACACGAAAGACAACAATGTACAAAATATACTACTCGTGATATTTTTGAAGAGCATTATTCGTGTACGATACGACGCAGAGAAAGTTAGAAGATTGAGAAACAGTTTGTAAATGTAAATGAAGAAAAAGTTTGTTTGTTTCTGATTAATTGTAATAATGTAACTGAAAATAAAGGGAGGGAAGGGAAGGAGAGGAGGATACAAAAGAAACGAAACGGTTAATTAGATATACTTGTCTCTCGCTTTAATCACCTCTCGAATTAATCCAGGGTTCAAGTCTCTCTCGACTCATCCCTCGATTTCCACGATATCGCGCTCGAAAAAGGGACAAAGAGATTCGAAAATGGCTGTCAACGTTTGCACGCTCCAAGATTTACCTATTAACCTCTGCCTTTTCGTCGCAGATAAATTCTTTACGTCCGTGTAATGACGCGGGAACCCGAATATTTCCTCCAGCTCTGTTATCCACAACGAGTCGCTTTCGTCCTTCATCAAAATTGGTTTCAACGCAAGTTTGCCTGGATTGGAAGAAGGAAGGAAAATTGTCATTCGAAAGAAACAATCGTATCGAGCAATACGTAATACCATCACCTTGCTTCAACGAGTTCACTTTCGTAGTGACTGTGCGTATCTTTTTGACCAACGAGTAACGTTGGCAATGCGGCGTAAGTATATCCTGCACGTCCTGCTCCCTTTGGGACGATAACAGACGTGGCTCTATGGGAAAGTTGTGCCAGTACAGTCTCAATCTGTGCTGGGGCGAGAAGTCTGCCGAGTCTATCACGTCCGGTTCCTGTCCTAGATGTCTTTCGTCGGGCGAGAAAATATAATGAAAGATATTCAGAAATTTCAGGGATGAAAAGTTAAAAAGTAGAGGGAAGTATATGAAACAAGAAGAGAAGAAAAGAGATAGAGTGAATAAAAGAAGATGAAGCCCAGTTTCAAAAGTATGAGCAAACCTGAAAGTATCTGTCCTCTAGAGAAAGATATATGAAAGAAGAAATAAATAAATGGTTGCTCACTTGTTGATCTCCAATCTGTACTCGCTGGGCATCGAGGCGACGTTCTCGTACAACCAGAACAAATGCCGCTCGTTATTAAGCTTCCTCACCAGTTTCAGAATTCGACGGTACTCGAAGAACAGTACACCCGTTCCTCTGGGATCTGAAGAGAAGGAGGAATGATTGGACTGGATAAGACTCGATACTATTCAAAGTTGAAAATATTATATTCGAACCGTGGAGGCCGAGGCGGGCAGGATTGGCCAAGCTGAGATCGTTGCACGGCGATCCACCGATCAGAAGATCGATGGGAGCTATCTCTTTGATCGTGTTACACGTGATGTCCTTCACGTTGCCCAATTGGAGGATACGGTCGCCGAAGTGCGAGGCGGTAACCATCAACGCGTCTTGGTCTATCTCGCTCGCGTAATACGCGTCCACGATGAAGCCCAGTTTCAGAAGTACGAGCAAACCTGAAAGCATCTGTCTTCTCGTAGAGGAAGATATATGAAAGAGGAAATAAATAAATACGAAAGAAGAAGAGAAGAAAAGACACAGGAAGAAACCCAGTTTCAAAGGTACAAACCTGAAAACATCTGTCTTTTTGTAGAGGAAGGTATATCAAAGAAGAAATAAATAAAGAAAAAGAGAAAAAAAAGACACAGAGCAAACCGAAAAGCATTTGTCTTCTCATAGAGAGAGGTATATGAAAGAAGAAATAAATAAATATGAAAGAAGAAGAGAAGAAAAGAAGTTTCAGAAGTACGAGCAAATCTGAAAGCATCTGTCTTCTCGTAGAGGAAGGTATATGAAAGAGGAAATAAATAAATACGAAAGAAGAAGAGAAGAAAAGGCACAGGGTAAATAAAAGAAACCCAGTTTCAGAAGTACGACCAAACCTGAAAGCATCTGTTTTCTAGAGGGAGGTATATGAAAGAAGAAGAGAAGAAAACACAGGGTGAATAAAAGAAGGTGAAGTCCACTTTCAGAAGTATGAGCAAACCTGAAAGCATCTATCTTTTAGAGAGAGGTATATGAAAGAAGAAATAAATAAATATGAAAGAAGAAGAGAAGAAAAGAAGTTTCAGAAGTACAAGCAAACCTGAAAGCATCAGTCTTCTAGAGGGAGATATATGAAAGAAGAAATAAATAAATAGGAAAGAAAAAAAGAAGAAAAGACACAGAGTGAATAAAAGAAGGTGAAACCCAGTTTCAGAAACAAATCTGAAAATATTTGTCTTTTCGTAGAGGAAGGTATATCAAAGAAGAAATAAAGAAGAAGAGAAAGAAAAGACACAGAGCAAACAGGAAAGCATTTGTCTTCTCATAGAGGGAGATATACGAAAGAAGAAATAAATAAATATGAAAGAAGAAGAGAAGAAAAGAAGTTTCAGAAGTACAAGCAAACCTGAAAGCATCTGTCTTCTTGTAGAGGAAGGTATATCAAAAAAGAAATAAATATATAAATATAAGATATATAAGAAAAAATAAATATAGATATATATATATCCTATATAAGAAATAAATATAGGATATATAAATAATATAAATAAATAGGAAAGAAGAAGAGAAGAAAAGACACAGAGTAAATAAAAGAAGGTGAAGTCCAATTTCAGAAGTACGAGCAAACCTGAAAGTATCTGTCTTCTCGTAGAGGGAAGTATATGAAACAAGAAGAGAAGAAAAGAGATAGGGTGAATAAAAGAAGATGAAGCCCAGTTTCAAAAGTATGAGCAAACCTGAAAGCATCTGTCCTCTAGAGGAAGGTATATGAAACAAGAAATAAATAAATAGGAAAGAAGGAAGAAGAAAAGAAGTTTCAGAAGTACGAGTAAACCTGAAAACATCTGTCTTCTCGTAGAGGGAGGTATATCAAAAAAAAAATAAATATAAATGATATATATATAAAGATATATATAATAGGATATATATATGTATATAAATATAATAATATATATAATATATATAAATATAGGATAAATATAAATAAATAGGAAAGAAGAAGAGAAGAAAAGACACAGGGTGAATAAAAGAAGATGAAGCCCAGTTTCAGAAGTACGAGCAAACCTAAAAGTATCTGTCTTTCAGAAGGAGGTATACGAAAGAAGAAATAAATAAATAGGAAAGAAGAAAAGAAGAAGACACAGAATGAATAAAAGAAGCCCAATTTCAGAGGTACGAACAAAGCATCTGTCCTCTAGAAGAAGGTATACGAAAGAAGAAATAAATAAATAGGAAAGAAGGAAGAAGAAAAGAAGTTTCAGAGATACGAGCAAACCTGAAAGCATCTGTCTTCTAAAGGAAAGTATATGAAAAAAGAAATAAATAAATAGGAAAGAAGGAAGAAGAAAAGAAGTTTCAGAAGTACGAGCAAACCTGAAAGCATCTGTCTTCTAGAGGAAGGTATATGAAACAAGAAGAGAAGAAAGACACACAAGGTGAATAAAAGAAAATAATAGCTCAGTTTCTGAAAGCATCTGTCTTCTAGAGTGAAATATACCAAAAAAGAAATAACTAAATAGAAAAGAAGAAAAGAAATTGGTGTGGTAAATTCTATGTGTAAACCTGTGCCAAGGCCGTCGAACAGGGAGAGAACGCGTATTTTTCTCTTCTCTGAATTATGCTTGGCAACCAGGTGTTCCACATTCGAGTCGCAACTGGTACGGAACATATTGATTATCTTGTCCTTCCAATTAGCTCGAGGCCTGACGATGGTGTCTGTGGTGAAAGATCTTGACTTGCAGAGGAAGCATTCCCAAGGATCCTCCTGGAGCACTTGCTCGTAAGTCGTCGGGCACAGGAGGTGTTTCATGCAGGCGGTGCAGTAAACCCTGGAAAAGGAAACAGCAATTTGATATATTCGAGAGAGAGAGAGAAAAAAGAATTGTTATTTACCTTGGACAATCTTCTTTGTCGCAGATGATCACCATCCCAGAGGCGGCGCACACGGTGCAATAAAACTGGTCGATCGAGAGGAAACAGGAACAGTTTGATTATTAAAACGAGATGGGACGAGGCGAAATACTTACGCATTTGGAGTCGTTACCGAAAACGAACATACAGGGTTTATATCGTTCCTGGAACAAAGATTTTTTTGGTTAGAGAATACTCGAAGGAGCAAGGATTCGAGAAAAGAGAAAAAGTTGTTCTTTACCGAACAATCTTTGCACAAAGATCCCTCGAAGAACGGATGAATGTCCATTTCGTCGTTGGAAACTCGAAGGCACTTGAGGCACAACGAGTCGAACGAGATTTCCCCTTTTATCGCCGATCGCAGGTCATCTGAGGATCGAGAGCTTTCGTTTAAATACTTTTGCTCCATCCTTCTATCCCTCCAACTTACCGCTGTTGTTTATATCGTTGGCCCGTTGGTCGTCCACGTTCGGATTGTCCTTCAGCTCGTTCAATTTTTCCGCGATGCGGGCCGAGTACTTGTCGTAGATCTTGACCGAGTCTTCTCTCCTCCAAGTGTTCGCAGACGACGCGTAATCGTAATGATTAGGCTTGGAAAAATATTCGAAAGCGTCGTCCAAAGTCCAGTTGGAGGTATCGAATCCTAGACGGGAGCAATAATCCTGAAAGAGGATTAAAAAAAATGTAATTTATGGAAATAAAAATTGGACCGAATGACGTTTACCTTGGAGGCTTGGAGAACTCCTACGAGGTAGATATGCTTCTTCGTGTTGCTCGTGTAGTCGCGCATTTTCTCCATCCCCTTGTCGAACCTCAAGAACAATTGATGATGCACCTGAAAAAGTACGCGCGATTACTTCTATTCTATTCTACTTCGAGACGCGGGAAATTCAAAATTTTTACCTCCGACAGTTTGTAGTCGCCGTACCACATGATCCATTGGCAACCGAACGTCGGTTCTCGCATGCAACAGTCGCGATAATCGATAATCATCGCTGCGAATCATAAAGGGCGTAGCGTGTTTTCATTCCCTCCTCGCTTTTTCGCCGATCGAGATCGACCGAGCGATCGAGAATCGTTCGAGAAATCGATCGTAAAAAAGATGTGTAGCGATAACATTAACGCGTGTATTAAAAAAAAAGGAAAAAAAATCGAAAGGATATTACCTGGCCACCAATTGTGCCCGGCAATTTTAGCCCAGGCTATAATTCCCGGTTTCTGCTCTTTCAACGGCAAAAGCGTCAAATCTACGTTGACTTTTTGCGGCGAATCTTTCGACTTCTCAGCCAATTTTTTCTCTTGATTTTCCCCTATCGACAAATTCCACCATCTCCATTTCTGTTCGACGGAAGGGAAGGAAGAGAGAGATCGAATACGTACGTTTTTGATCCAATAAATATCTTTCCGTTACTTTTGCGTTTTTTTCCCTAAGATGGTCCAATCTTTGTTGCATCTTTACCGGATACGGATAAAACTTGATTTCGTCCAACACTTTTGAAAAAAAAAGAAAGAAAAGAAGAGAAACGTTGATTAAAAAAAAAGAAAGAAGGAAAGAAGGGATACATTTTTCCATTCGATCGCTTACTTTCGATCATATTTTTGGGGAAATTGCTTTCGATCCACGTGAAATACGGCTTGGTCAAAGTACCGCCCAATTTTTTGCGCAACATCTGAAAGAAAGTCGTGCGTTGAGCTCGAAAAGGAAAAGGAAAAGGTGAGAAGCGAAGGAGGAAGAAAATGGAAGGAGAGAAAAAAAAAAAGAAAATGGAAAATAAAACCTGCATAGTTGCGTCAATGGCACGAATTCGCGGTACGTTTAAATTCTGCGTCAGTCTAGCCTTGAGGTTACACGAGAACGGTTCGATCTGCGTCTTTTCGTTCAACTGAAACGAAGGTAACAACGGTGAATTTCGAGAGACGCGTGCAAATATATTAAATAAAGATAAAAGATAGATAAATAGATAGATAATAGATAGATAGATAGATAAATAAATAAATAAATAAATAAAATATTCACTAATGATATACGAGCTTCTCCGATCCAGTAAACCCATAATTTCCCTTCCTCGGACAACATTCCTACATGGTCGGCATCGATAATTAACGCTGTAATATCACATAGAAAGACGTTTACTTAGTGGCTAATCTCGTCTCGTCGCTTCTTTTCGCGGTCACGCGCACGATCCTACACAATTGCAACTTTGCGTACAAACTTTTCGCGACCGTTGCTGCGTCGATCTCAATCGGTCAGGATAATACCGATTTTACCGATCGAACGATCGAACGCGAATAGGAAATTCGAGCAGGCAGAGTTGGAAAGAAACGTATTAATGGGAAAAAATTCTTGCCTGGCCACCATCCCGCGCAATAGCCCCACACCAATTTGCCGACGGACAGATCCTTCCCAATTTTCATCGATCCTCGCGTCACTCTTCTCACCTCCTGATTTTCCTCGTTACCTTTCAACGCTTTCGCTCGAACCACCCCCTTCCTCCCTTCCGAGGAGCAAGCTTTTTTCACGGAGCAATCTTTCTTCCCAGCCTCGCAAATCGTCGTCGACTTCTCGTCCGTATCTCGTCGGCCATCTTTTCTCTCGTTCTCAACACCGTAAACAACAACACCACTCTCGCGAAAAATTCTCTTCATCAAAGGAAGCGTGTGAATCTCCTCGAATTTCGTCGATTCCGTCGAGTCCCGTTTCCCTTTATCCTTCGACTCGAATCCCTTCCCTTCGTTAACATCGTTCTCGTTCGTATTTTCGTCGTTCGTTTTTTCGTGGAGCACAGTTTTCGACGAATTTTTCCACGCGCCGTTATTGTCGCGAGACACTCGTCGCTCGAAGCGTGGAGCGTCCGTGCTGTTGGCGAGAAGGTCGTTGTTGTTGTTGTTGTTATTGTTATTGTTATTGCTGACCGAGCGCGACCGAGTCGTTCGACACGAGCCGTGGGACAAAGTCGGACGACTGAACGAGGAGGACAGCAGATCGGCGGAACGGTTTTGCTTCTTCGGCCGGCCGAGTTTTCTCTTGCGAGATCTCCAAAATTGATCCACAGTGATCGTTGAATCGTTCGCGTACACCTTCCTCCCCACTTTCTTCCCAGATTTCGACCCTCGTTTCCCTCTTCTTCTTCCTCTTCGTCCTACGTTGGCACGTTTCTTTCCAAACCGCGGCGTTACGGTTCTCAACCGTGGCGAGATCCGTAAGGGGGGCGATGACGATGCGTTTCGCGGCGATTTGGCCGCGACCTCGGAGCGAGACGAGACCTCGACGTTGCCGCGAGAGGCGGTCGTATCCGATATCAGGCCCAATTCCATCGCGCACACCAACGACCAAACACTTTTTCCCGCCCACTGGTCCAACGTATCCTTCGTGCTCGCTGCTTTCATTTCCTCCTGGGATCTGCAACAACACGCGTTGAAACGTGCTCGTTAAAACCCACATACACTCGATACGCTCGTTGTTTGCGCAAAGTGGAAGAAAGTGGTGGAAGCGCGGCGAATCGAAGAGAAGGAGGCAGGATCGAAATCGCGTTTGAAATCCACCGCGATGGAGGAGGGTTGAAAAGAAAAAAGAAAGGGATAGAGAGAAAAAGAGAAAGAGAAAGGGAGAGGGAGGGAGAGAGAGAGAGAGTTAGGGAGGGGTATGCGATCCACGTGGCGCCTCGAAAGGCATTTCTCGAGGTCGCGGCGTGCTTTGCCGGGGTCGACCTGATGAATGGAAACGTCGGTATTATTGTGTTTACACGCGGGACACACGGGGGCCTCTCTCGCTCTCTCGCCACACTTGGCGTGGAAACATTCATTCATAAAGCGTTCCGCGCGTTCCTCTCACCACCGCGCTCTGTCCCTCCTCCCTAGCTAGCCCCGTTGCGCCTCTCACCCCTCCACTCCCCAGCCGCCGTTATACCCCTCTACGCGAGGGTACACGACCCTCCGCCGTCGAGTGTAGAGGGGTAGTACCAGTGACGTAGCCAGAATTACGACAACGACCTGCTGATTCGCTTATTTTATTGTCCCTCTGCCCTCCCCCCTCCGGATCGTGTCCACTCGCGGTCGGCTCCTCGTCCATCGCACCGCGTGCTTGCTCGCCTTCTTCCATCTCTCCTTCGCCTATTTCTCTCGCCTTCTTTCCGCGAATCGATCGATACGGGGATCGATCGAGGTGGGAGGATGCGATCGTACCGACCGAATCGTTGAATTTTTCGAGAACGTTCTTTTTTTCGGGAAACGAAACTCGTGGAAAATTTTCCGTTTTCCAAAGAGATACTCGTACACGCGAGAGTGTATCGCGTCGCGTGACCGACTTGCCGTTACGATACCATCTCGACAACGATAGCTTTTTTTTTTCCTTCTCGCTCCACTAAATTTTCGCACTTGCAGACGAGAGGAAGAATTCGTTGCGATTTGGAATCGTGAGAAAGAAAGAAAAAAGCACCGCTCGTACCGAGATGACGGAACAAGGAACGATACAGCAATGTTTACGCGTACTCAGCTGATATGAATGGACTAGGAGCGCGAGCGAGTGAACGTATTTGTGGATTCGGTCATGACGACTTTCGGTATAAATTGAAACTTCTCGAGGGTGTCTCGCCGCCGCCGTCGCCGCCACCGTCGCAGCCAGTGGGAGAATGTCAAGGGGCGAAGGACAGAGAAAGAGAGAGCGCGTACGCGCGAGGAAGATGGATACAGAGCGCGATACTCGAAGTAACAGGAATACCGGACAAAGATGGAAAGAAGCAGCGAGATAGAGGGGAGAGAGCGACCGACTGACAGAGAGACAGGGAGACGGAGAGTGAGAGAGAGAGAGAGAGAGACGGATGAGCGAAGGGTACAAAGCCACGAAGCTGGGTCAGTTCCGTTTAGTACGAGATAGGCTACGATTCCGTTTGGATCGGAGAAATGTGCACGGAACGCGCGATCTTTCATCGGACCAATTTCCACTCTCTATGATGATCCCACGCTCTCTCGACCAATATATAACACGTTTTTTTTTCACACGCTTTTTCAGAGTTTATCTACCTTCTTTTTCAGCCCTTTCTATTCTATTCGCGCGATATTGCAATTACGTTATTATCCTTCCCTTCGTATTCGAGTATCGGAAATCTGAAAAAGTCCTTCGTTTCCATTTTTGAAAGCGAGAAAATGCGGGATCGGGAAAGGAGCGGTGGGGAGGAAAAGAGATTTCAAAGGGATAGTAGCCGGTGCAGACTGACGGACAGGTTGCTCGATCCACGATCATTTTTGCCTCGATCACACGAGTTCGCGCGTCTTTTCCTTCCTTCGCTACCAATTTTTTTTTTCCAATGGTTTTTATCTCGATCGTAGGATATACTGCGTTTTGTGGTGGAGCGCAAATAGAAGGAGAGAAAGGAAGGAAAGAAGAGAGAAGGAAGGAAAAATTTGAGAAGAGAAAGAAGGACGAGAGAGTTTCACTCGCCTAGCGCAGCGTGGGCTTTTCTTGTATTCTATTGATTTTTCCGAAAGTTCGCGTGGTGGGAGTCTCTGGCAGGCAGCAGCAGTGTGCGAGCTTGGCCAGGAACGTGTTTGCGTGAGCTTCAACGATGGCGATATCGTCTTTTCCTTCCAACGCTCTCTCTCTCTCTCTCTCTCTCTCTCTGTCTTTCTCTTTCCGTTTCGCTCACCGCGAAGGATGGTCGCGCTCGCAACGAGCGCTCTTTCTCTTTCTTATCCGAACGTTCCTCCTTTCGTTCCTTCACCGATAGTTCTCTTTCCGTTTCGAGGATCAGTCCGTACGCGCTTCGACGCGAATTGTTCGCCTCTCGCTTGGTCGAGCGCCGCGCATTTCCTTCTCGCTCGCTCGGCTTTGCGTGAAATCCACCCTCGACCCCGCTCTCACGACTCGTTCGTGCTTAGACCCGGTGCTATATGTATACGTATGACCGACCGTGGCGCGCGCGTGCACACGCACAAACACAAACACGCTCACACACACACACACCACACGCGTGCATACACACATTGGTATACTCGAAACAGGAACGTGTTAAGAAATTTGACTTTGACATTATTTTTATCGCGACGCTCGATCGAAAAGATCGCGCGCACCACTCGTCGAATATCGACGCGACGATCGAACTATTGGCAATCAGCATTCATCGTTTACGGAGAGACGAGAAAACGAAAGGTTAAATTGCATTGCAACTTTTTTTTTTTTTCCACGAAGGAATAGATTGAAAGTTGTTTTCAACCAAGTTTTAAATGGCGATTTTTTCGAAGGTTTTTAAGAAGAGAAGAAATCGCGAGGAAACGCTCGTTTGGAGCGTGCGCGAATTCACGGAACGGAAAGAGTCCATATCCACAGATTGGATCACGGTAGATCGCGTTCCCCTTCATCTAGATGTGACGATCTAGCGACGAGACGAAGCTTGCCGAGAAGAGAAAATAATATTTCTCGAGGGACGAATTATCGATAGGACGAGAGAGAAACGTCGCGATATCTAGGTACAGCCCTGGTATTCCGTCCACCTACATCGTGGCAGGGTCACCGCTTGTACCACTACCATAGCCGGGCGCTCGTGCATACGTGTACACGCATACGTTCCCTTATATACCTCAGAGCTGTCTCGGTTTCTCCGTTGGTCGGTCCTTGTCTCGCAGTTGCTCTCTCGGCGATATACGCGCCAGCGCGAATAAGCACGATGCGCGCGTGTGTGTGCGCGTGTGTGGTGGGGGGGCATGTGTGCGAGCGCGCACCCACGGGTTCGCACACGGTCGTGCGCTCGCGCTCGAGCTCGCCTTCCCACTTGGATGTACACCCTCGCGGCGGACTCGGTCGAATGGATTGCACGCGTTACACGGACACGCGTGCACCGAGCCGCGTTTCGACGCGTGTATGCACGTACGGTGAAGCGCTGGGAGCGCAAGCCGCGCGCACGGTTCGCCGCCACCTCTGCCGTGGCCAGGCACTCGGCCAGCGAGCCAGTTAGACTGGCAGGAAATCGGCCAACCAACGGCCGGCTCAGCCGCGCCACGCTTCGATCGATAACGCGGATCGATTTTCCCCAACGGAATCTACAACGACGGACTCCCGTCGTTTGACTCGCGGCGAATGCTGGCAAACCGATGACGAGGATAGTTTCGTGCAACGAAACTCGAGATCGCGATTCTTAAAATTGCGAGAACGAATGAAAATGAGTTATCGGTTCGATGGTCTCGGCCAGAGTTTCGCGAAAAGAATCTCGGTCTATCGCTTCGAGAGAAGGGTCTATCGCGTGCAAAATTTCTCAACGAAACTCGATGTAGTCGCGTAACTCAATCGATATAATGGCATCGATACCACCGCAACGATAAACGGCGAGTATCTTATCGAAAATTCTACTTTGAAAATAATTCGGCCTCGAGAGTCTAAAATCGATTCATCTCGATCGAATATCAATTAACTCCGATCAATTTGTATGTTGTTACGTAGAAAGAAACGGTAGGCCGAGTTTCTACATCAATCGAGAGTAAAATCGTTTCTATTTTTTGTTACCAACGTCATTCTCGTCATCCTCGTCGCCGTCGTCGTCGTCGTCGGTGTCGTCGTGGTCGTTACCGTCGCTGCCGTTGCCGTCGTCGTCGTCGTCGTCGTCGTCGTCGTCGTCGTCGTCGTCGTCGTGATCGGCGGGAGGCTATGAAACCGAGCGAGACCGAACATAGTCGATGGAGGTCGGAAACGCACGAACCTCACGGCTCGAGCGACCGAACTAGCGACACGATCAAGCAGTGCGGTGCCGACTCTTGCTGCCGCGGTTTCGACTTCTGTGTTATTCGTGGACGAGTGTTTACGCGACAGAGGACTTCTCGTCGAAACGAATACGGAGTAAGGCGTATACGATAGAGAGAATTAGGAGGGAGAGGATTAAATAGAATACAGGGCAGAGTTGGGCACCGAAGGAAAACGATCCGAACAGTGATCGAACAAAGACGAAGAGGACGAGGAGGAGAAGGCGCGATCGTCGTAGTGTCGAGCACAATATCGAGAGAGGTTTAGAAACGATACGCGTCGTTTCGTGTTATCGAATACGAAATAACTCGATTCGTCGTCCGGTTGGAGAAACGACTGAACCATCGACGCATTCGTATTCGGAAATATAGGAAAAGGCGAAAGAGGGAGAAGGAAAGAGAGAGAGAGAAAAAGAGAAACAGAAAGAGAGAGAGGGAGAGAGAAAGGCGGAAGGCAGAGAAAAAAGAGAAAACATCGTGCCGTCTTTATCGTTCGGGGCGTGGGTGCAACGAATGCGAATAATCCCTCGGACGAAACCGCTTGTGCCGTGAACGAACGACAACCAGGAGCGAGGATATAGAGCGAGGGAGCGAAGGAAAATAGCAGACGATAGTGGTTGGGAAAAACGTTGAACGTTCTACGCGAGAAGGATTCGGAAGGAAATCAACGGGGAGGCGCATCTCGAGAGATCGAGAACACGGGGGACACGGAAGAAAGGAGAAACTCGGGAAAAGAAAGTTTTCGATCGAGGGGAATAATTGGATTCGGCGAGCGATCGTTGCCGAAATAGTGGTCACGTGCGGGTGAAAACCGTGAAAGACACTCTCGCGCGGACTCTCGAAAAGGAGGAGGCAGGGTATCGCGGTCTCGAGCCGAAAGTAGCGAGACAGCCGTGGGTCCGGCTATCGTCCGAGCTCTGCCTCTCTGTTCCTCCTTTTCGCGTCTCCGCGGGTTTGGATTCGTCGAGCAGCAGAGGAAGAAGAAAAAGAGGAGGAGGAGGAGAAGGAGAAGGAAGAGTTCCGACGGAGGATCGAGGCGCTGCCGAGACCGGCCGTCGGATATCCTGGAGGACGATGACGACGGTGGAAAGGAAGATCGCGAGCGGTAATCGGAGGACGAGCAGCACTACGAGGGGACTCGATTGAACGTCGATCGAACCCGCTCGTTCCCGCGGCGATCGTCGTCGTGCCGTAACCGTAATCGTCGGCGGCCGACCGAGATTCCCGTCGGTCGTCGTCTCGTCGTCGCGACGGTGCGACAGAGATCACGTTTCACGAGTGACAGTGAGTGGCGCGGTGAGTGGTGTTGTTGGTGCAAGCGTTTCCAGTGACGCGAGATCGCGCGCGTTTCCACGTCTCGCTAACCTTACCGACGGCTCGCGCTCTCTCCGCGAAGCCGTCGGGAATAGTGGACTTGCCTGCCTGTAATCCTGTCTCGTCCATCTTCGTTCCAATCTCGTTCGCTCTCGAAGTATACTGCTTGCATATATTGAAAGTGTTGGAAAGGATCTATCGGGAGGGAGGGAGGGTGTGACAAGTCTAATCGAAGGATATTGAGAGATCGGCTAGAGAGGATGCAGGTGGCAACGCTGTTTCGCGAGAGCGCGAACCTGCTGGGTGCCTCTAGCCTGGATCCCCCGCAGACTCACCATCACCAGGCTATGCACCCGCAGCAACAACAGCAGCAACAGCAGCAACTTCAACAACATCCCGCCGAGCTGCATCTGGCTCATCACATGCAACACCACTATAAATTGTAAGTTCTTTCGCGAAATCGAGGATCGGAGGAATCGACTTCCGTCGGCTGTCCGTGGAAATCGGAAATGGAAAAACCGAGGAGGACTTTGTTCACGATGCGACGGAACGATGATTCTCCGACAAGCTTCGCCGCGTTCTTCTTATCGCGCGTTGCCACCGATATCTCTGCTCGCTATGCTCTGTCCGTCCTCTCGCTCGAGCTTTTTACGAATTTCGTCACGCGCCGTCAAGGGACAGGGAGAGCGGCATTTGTATTCGTTGCGCAAGGTCCGGTCGTGCCCTCGTTCCTTAAACCGTACAATTTGTTTCCACCGCCGCGTAGACGGGTGTGATCGATGTCGCGACGATAACCGTCCGCAAGGTAACGTACCGATCCTTTAAAATCTCCAATCTAAATCCGTCGGTGAGCGAATATGTATCTATATATATATATATATACGTACACACACGTATATACGTATATATGATAGGAACAAAGATTTTTTATTCGGAAATGTCCGGCGGAGGAACGAGAGAGAAAGAGAAAGCGATAAACGCGTTTCACGCGGTGGCCTCTGGAGATCCGAAGCGAAGCGAACCGAATCGAATCGAAGCGAAACCGCGAGAAGTTTGGACCAGACGCGAGGCCGCCAATAGGTCAAGGCTAGATTCTGCGCTTCGACCGGTATCCGCTATCTCTTGCCTACCCGTTTCCCACCAAATTCCTGACCAACTTTCCTCGCGACTCGATCACGCGCGTTTCTTCTCTCCATCCCTTTGGAACGTGACGAACGACGAACGAGACGAGGATAAATTCTTAGCGAACCGATCGTCCACGGAACGAGCCACGTGGCGGGAAATGTACGGTAAACGATTTCATCGATAGGATAGGACGCTCGATTGCGTCTCGAAACGCGAAATAAATGGCGTTAAATCATCGATAAAAATGAAGACAAGATCGATAAAGATCCTTTTCGAATCTCTCTCCCTCTCGCTTTCGTATTATTCATGTATTCTATAAGTTTGGAATACATGAATGGTGAGACGAGTATCCGGGAATCGGATACTTCGACAAAGCCGTATTCTTTGGCCGCGCCAATTTAACACCGTTTAAGTGCTTTTCTCGCGCGAAAAAAAAAAGAAGAAGAAGAAAAAATCGATTCCTTCATTCCTCGCTACTATCAACCGTAACGAACGCATGGAACGTCGCGTTTCGGCGCCAAGGTCGCGTTTCACGCGGACAACTTTGATCGTGCACGCTTCCTTCGAGCGAACCGAACGTTACCACCATCCGTGCAACGAGACTCGCGTCAAGTTCCACGGATGGCATGAACTTTGCGACTCAACTTTGACGCATTGTCAGAATGATTGGTAACTCGTCCATTAGTCGAGTGACGAAGAAACTTACGCACCGAATTGCGACGCGACGATTATTATTCGAACTATATTTCCAATCGGAGAAAAATCGAGAAAAGGAATGCGCGTGTAAGAAACGAACGTTCGCGAAACGGCAATTTTCGAGCGATGCAACGTTCCACAGCACGGTTGCTTCCTCGCGCGATCGCCGCTCTTTTCCTTCTTCCTCGTAGTTGGTCCGCGTTATACCTTCCCCCCTCCCCGTCTCCGTCTTCTTCCTCCTTCTCTCTTCTTCCTTCCCTTCGCCCCGGCTCATTTTACGCGGCTCCTTCGCGCTTTTACACTCCCTGCTCTTTCTTTTCTTTCTCGGTACGATGGGTCGGACGTCTCTCCTTTCTCTCGTACGGTTATCTCCTCGCGTTTTTATTTTAGCCCGAAGCAAACGTCGAGGTGGAAACGACGAGCGAGGAGGAAGGAAAGGTGATGGTGGTGGTAGTAGTAGTAGTGGCGCGTGTACGTGTGTGTAGTGGTGTAGTGTAGCAGAGTAGTGCGGTAGTGGTGGTAGTAGGAGAAGGAGAAGGAGACGAGGGAAAGAGAGAAGAGAGTAAACGGCAAAGGAGGAAGAAGGAGGCGAAGCGAATAAACGAGCGAGAGAAGGAAAAGTAGGAAGGTGGATGCGAAAGACGGGGAAGAGGCAGGGGGAGCGGAAGAGGTGGCGGTCGAGGAGGGCGCGGGGCGAGAGGGGGTGGGCGGCGGGGGTGGCAGGAGGGATAGCAGGCGGCGGTAGCGGCGGAGGGCGACGAGGAGGTGGACGAGGAGGTAGCGGAGGAGGAGGAGGAGGTGGGAGAGGAGGTGGTGGTGGTGGTGGAGGAGGAGGAGGAGGATAGAACACAAACGGCCGCACGAAGAGAGCTCGTCGAACGGGCTCTGCTCTCTTCTCCTCCTTCGGTTCTCGCAGGCTATGGTTTCGTAACACGCGTCTTTCCCGCTCTCCGCCGCTCTCCTCTTCCACGGTTGTTCGTTCGTTCGTTCGTTCGTTCGTGCAACGCGTTCTACCACGTTCGTGATACGCGTCTTTTCAAAAGTCGGGGTCCACCGTTTTTCCACCGACTCGTTTTCCGTAAAATCGAAGGGAAACGCGACGCGAAATTTAGGTGACGAAGATTTCTTTCGACTCGGAAGGAAAATCGCGACGACGCATCTCACGGATAACGCGCTCACGGACTCGCTACGCCGAACAGCACCTAAGACACCGTCCATACGGAGATCTCTAGGGAGCTCCGTGATTATTCCGGGCGCAAATTTATTTTTATCAGCCTGTACCGGTCTGTTCTCGCTTTGAGGGCAACGTTGCCGGATTACGAGTTTTTCCCTCGATTTCTACAAAATTGACCAACTTTTGCGATCCGTATGCGGTGGAGAGAGAAAAAAAATAAAATAAAAGGAAAAGTAAAAAGAAAAAGAAGAAAGAAGGAAGAGGAAAAAGAGAGAAGCGGTTAAAAAAAAAAAGAAAGAAAGATTTACAGACTTGAATCGAGAAGAGTATTTCTCGAGGCGATACGTGGTATTTTCGGTCAACGGTAACAGTGAGAGTATCGAAATTGGGAAAGCTCGGAATACGAAACCCGTTTCGACTCTGTTTCCTCGGTATCGTGCGTGCGGGGAAGATAACGAGCGAAAAAGAAATTCCGTTGGCAACCGAATTTACACGTTTTCGTGAGTACCTCGATGGAGATCGATGGAACTCTAAACTACGAGGAACGGAATAGTTTTCGAGGAGCGATTATACTTGCGTTTGAATTTACGTGTTAAAAAAAAAAAAAAAGTAGGATCGAGAGAATACATCCGAACGGAAGTTTGGAAATTTTACTGGTTACGTAATTTCATTAATGCTGTCGATAGAATGATCGAAAGAGTCGAAGAATTTCGAAATCTCGCGAACCGGGGTGGAATACACGTTCCCCGGTTGTTCCATCGGAATAGACCGAGACCGATCGTAAATAGCCGGCGCACCAGAAACGGTCGTAAGGGTTTCCCTTATCCGCGTCAGCATTTCTGCTCGCTCGATTACCTACGGTTTCCTTCTCGCGTACCGGAGAAGTCTGCCGCGGGAACCGCTTCTTTTTTTTCTTTTTCCTTCTCTCTTCACCTACTTTTTCTCTCTCCCAGTCTTTCTTTCGATAATGATACACGCGCGCGCGCGCGCGCATAGTGGGTAGGTGTGCACCTCGGCCGCGTGTACGCCGTTCGTGCGTGTCCGTTGCGTTTCGGCCTTCTCCGGCTTCCCCACGGTTTTCGCTCATTTCGACCTTTTCGTCCCGACGACGGAGGAGTCGATGTAAGCAACGCCGGCCGCATCGTTTGCCAACGAGAAACGCTCGTTAAACACCGAGAAACGCTCGCGCAACTTCGCTATGCCTGACGTATCCCACGTTTCATCCTTCTCTATCTTTCTCCAGTCGAGTCTCGCGTCTCGAACTTTCCAACGAGGAATATAACCATTCGCCTCGTCGATTATCGCTGCTCGATCTTTTCGATTGTCGCGCGTTCTCGTAATTTCAGAGTGCGCGCGCGCGCGCGTGTGTGAGAGAGAGAGAGAGAGAAATGGACGAAAAGAAGGAACGCAAAAGCGCACCGTTCGCCCGTGTTAATGAGACGCGTATCGAGTTCCATTTGACGAAGAACGCGATAGTGAGCGTTCGATGAGTCATCTTGCTTATCGAACGCGAAACAAATTGCAGAAAGGTGCACAACGAAGACGTTTAACCGTTGCATACATTCCGTTACACTTCGTTCGCTCGTTCGTTTAGACGATCGCCTTATCTGTAATAAACGCGATGATACAGCGAAAGAATAAGAAACATTCGCGATATAGAAAAAAATGATATTCGTCGAACTGGTTTCCGCGAGAATCGGGGGGAGGGAAAAACGTGGCTCGTTTCGGCCGCTTCGACTCGGATCTTTACGCGTATCTCGTTTCACCTATCCATCGGTCGAAGGGGCGAAAAGAGAAACGATCGAAGTCGCAGAGGACAATCGCGGACGCGATCTTATTAAGACCGCAATTAGGCTATATTACCGAATTACGTTACAATTGAGAATAACGAACACACGCGGTAATAAATTACAACGGCTCGCGTAATCATTACCTCCAAGTTTCGTATAACAGCGTCCCTATCGGTTTACATTCGACTTTAATTGCATCGCGGAACGGACGGCGCAGCTTTTTAGAACAGATTCGCCTCGGACCGGACCGATAGTTATAATAATTCGAATAATTACGCGCACATTTGGTAAATTAATACAATATCGCTACTCGTTTTCTGGATATTATTTAACGCGTATTTAATTATTCTTGGAGTCGTATCGTTACCGACCGTACAACGTTCGCTTCTCTTTCTCGGTCTTCTTCGATTCGTGCGCGTCGTTTGCAAACGTGACAATTGTGAACGAGAGAGAGAGAGAGAGATCGCTTGTTTGAAAAATTTCCTTGATCCAGGAGACGAGTTTTAAGAAGAAACTCGGCATACCCACGTACGATTATTCCACTTGTATTCTCTTTCTCGGCGATTAGAGAGAGCGAAAAACGATTCGTGTCGGTTGACGCGGTGACGCGTACTTATCTACTTACGTAGGTAGGTATGTGCGAAGAGACACCGAGGAAACGTGGATCGGACGCGCAAATACTCGGTCGCATACGCGATGCGTTTCGCGTGCATGCGCCAAGCACGAGACGTACGCAACGTACGCTTTTTTCACGCCTCGCGTTTTCCAGTTTATCGCGATATGATATAACGCATGCGAACGAGAGTTTTCCATTTGCAGGGAAAAAAGGTTTTTGCTCGCGTTTCCTCCCCCCCCCCCCCGATCGGCCAACGCGAAACCACGCGCGAACCCACCTCGATAACGCGTAATCGCGGTATTCGCGAAATTGCCCGTTACGGCTGCGAATATCAACGATTTTTCTTCTCGAAAATCTCGACACCGTCGTCGATTCTAACCGAGGTATAAATAACGCGGACTTTGACGCTCGTCTTCCGTTCGTTCGAGTAGATAAAAATCGAGCGTCTAATTTGCATCGATGCAACCTATCCTTCTTCCCCTCCCCTTCGCGCCAACGAAACTTGGCGGAATTCGGAAAGTTGGAAACACGCGGCTCGCGCGCATCCCCATTTCCCCTCTCTCTCTCTCTCGTAACGAATTTTCAGGCTGGTTGTTGACAAGTTTCGGAAAGTCGTCCATGAATATCTCGAACCGATCGAAACTTCGAACGGTGTATATGCCCTTCTCTCGGCTATCTTAACTGCCTGCCCAACGTATCCAACACTATATTCCCCCACTCTTTGTTTACTACGGCTAGAGCATACCTCGACCTTTCGCGACCGACGCTTCTCGCTTTGTTTTGGGTTTCGAGGGACGACTACCAACTGGCTCGCTGGCTGGCTGGCTGGCTCGCTCGCTCGCTCGATCGATCGGTCGCTCGATCTCTTTTCTTAATTCTCCACGATTTTTCCTCGACCGTTGGAGGAGAGGGAGGAGCGCGCGCGAATCGCGAAGCGTGACTGGCCAACTTTTGGCACGGGCCACGATAAATGGTTTACCGTCGGCTATGCGAGAAATTACGAGGCAATGCGAAGCGATACGGAGGAGGTCGTCTGGGGAGGGCGGCGCGCTTTCTCTCTCTCTCTCTCTTTTCTAGCTGCCGCACCTCGCACCCTTCTCACCGGCCCCACCAGCTGCGCCGCTCTCTCACCCTCTCTCGTCCTCGCGTCGCTGCTGTAGGAGCCGCTTCAAAACTCGGTCAAAGTCTCGTCGCCGTGGCATCTCGCTTTGGGGATTCGAAGGAAGGAAGGAAGGAAGGAAGGAAGGAAGAAAGGAAGGAAGGAAGGAAGGAAGGAAGGAAAAGAGGAAGGGTCGTTTCTCTTTCCCTTCCTCTCCTTCCATCAATCCGTCTTCTTCTTTTTCTTCCCATTCTTCTTTCTCAACCTTTCACTCCCTCGTCCAGTTTTGCTTTCCTCCTCCTCCTTCTCCGTCGTCGAGTCCAGTCGTTTTTCGGGTCAAACGAGTCTCGAGTTCTGGCCTCGTTTCTTCCCGACCACGAATCGGACGCATCGCTTTCGTACCGTCCGAAAATCGAGGTATCCAGGATTTGGAGCGTGCAAAAGATTTTCGAAGTTATCGGGGCAAGCTGGGGAGTGGAGGGGAGAAGGGAGAGGAGAAACAGAGAGGGCGCTTCGAGAAATCTTCGAAAATTATCGCTCGAAAGTGAACCGAACTTCGTCTCTCTCTCTCGTGGACGGGACAAGGATGGCGCTACGGTCGGTCGGTTGGCGTCGCCGTATGTACCCTCCTTGTCTCTGTCGCCCCGTCGTATTGTCGACAGACGTGAAGGTCGGTTTCGTTCCGTTTCGTTTCGGTAGAGTCGCGACGCGTCGATAATTATCTGGCAACGAATACCAGCGAAGAAAAGAGGATCGAAGGTCGGCTCGCGATTAGCGAGTTACGAATAGAGAGAGATAGGAAGAGGAAATGGAAACGGATGATAGATGTTGATATTTCATTGACGAGTTATGCGCGCGAGAGGAGGAGGGGGTTGAACGTGCGAGAAGAATGAAACGACGAAGGGGGAGAGAGTTTAAAGCGTCGAATAGAAATTCGATTTATTGACTTTCGAAGTCACTCTCCCTTTTTTTCGCGGAGGTCGCGCGGTGGGGGAGGGATCGGATGGAAGAGGGAGGGAGAGAGAGAGGGTTGGGGGGGAAAAAAAGCAAGAACGAAAAGAGCACTATCGGCGGTGAAACGTGGCGAGCGAGGTAGGTCAGGATCGCGAGGAACGAGATGGATACAAATCATAAAATTTGATTGGGCCGACCTAGGCCGGGGAATACCACCAGCTGTGCGTGTGTGTGTGTATGTGTGTATCCGATATATTGACTCACTTGCCGTATTCTCCGCGTATTTTCCACTGGAACAGAAAGAGGGAGAGAGAGAGATTCGTCGATTCATTCATCCTTCTTTTTTTCTCTTCCATCCCCAAGACAAGAGGGGGCGAGGGGCGGCCAAGTTACCTTCCAGTCGTCGACGAGTCGTTTCGCATCCGACGTCTCGCGCTTCGTTTGAATTACATGAAAATCGAGCGTGCTTCTCGAGAGAGAGAGAGAGAGAATCCTCTCGATCGATCGCAACTGCACAGATTCGAGGCAAGATTATCGCGCCTCGACCGCAAGAGTTGTTGCTCCTCGAACGGCTGAGAGGAAGCAACGAGAGTAGGGAAGGGAAGGGAGAGAGAAAAGAGAGACCGATTACTCGTTCTTGAATTCTTTGTCCCGTCGTGGCAAAAGAGACGGAGACGATTTTTCTTGACTCGGCCATCGATAACGATAGATCGACGGATTGCCTACTAGAGAAGAGGCTTGAGCGAAAATCGATTCGGGTTTACGAAAAAGAGAGGGAGAAAAAGAAGAGAGAGAGAAGTCGATTTATTATATCGCGTGAAATACATTGGAGAAGAAGAAAAAAAAAAAGAAAGAAAAAGAAAAAGAGGAGGAGGATGAAAGAAAGGTTTAAAAAGTGTGGCGGTGTCCTTTAGGGGGTTCCGATGCACGTGCTACGGCTCGAGGATTTTATGAATGGGGACCACACGTGGTTCGAACGCACGTTCCGATACGCGGTGTACGGCTCCTGCGAGCCAGTTAGGCGACCGAAGGGAAGAAAAAAGAGGAGGGGAGGCGAAGGAAGGCGAGAGAAAAAGAGGATGGACGGGAGGAGAGAGAGAAGGGCGTCGGGAGAAGAAACGGTGGAACTCGGTCGTCTACCCTGTAATTTATAACTGGAAACTTGGAACTACGACGCGACCTAAGGCGATACGTCGATCCCACTCGGGGGAATCCTCTCCCTTCTCCGTGTTGGCGAAGGTCGTTCGACCTTCGACCATTGTCGATCCTCCTTTCCTTCGTTTTCTTTTCCTTCCAAACCCGAATTCGTGTTTCGCGCGCTCTTTCCTTCTCCGTTGCCCGGTTGCCAACCGAGCTCGAGTTCGACACGGTTCCCAAACGTCACCGTACGCGGGATAAATATTCATGGCGCGGAGTAAAAAATCGTTGGTTCGGCGCTGGACACCGTAGGAAGACGGTGGCGCCACAGGACCTCGTTTCTCCGAGTTTGGAAATGTCGGCGAGTAGTGGCCTGTGCTCGGCTTTTCGGATTCTCATCCTCCGCCTCGTAAATTTTTATCGCGAACGCGAAGGATGATTCTCTCTCTCTCTTTCCTTTTTTACGAGGGCCGTTACGTGGGTCGCCACGTAAGCTTGCGTCACCGTTTCTTTCCCTTTTTTGCCCGTTTCTCTCTCTCTCTCTCTCTCTCTCTCTCTTTCTCGCTCGCTCGCTCGCTCGCTCAACGCGACGAAGGACGAAGGAACGCGTGGCCCGAAATCACCGATCTTCGCGAGACGAAGTCAGTGAAACGTGAAACGTTTCTCGACGGGAGAAGAATCTGGCGTAGAAAGAGAGAAAATTTTTCCCAGAAACTGATTTCACCGCGCGCGAAAACGGAAAAATTGGAGAGATTGAAAAAATGCTGGAGAAGAATATTGGTGCGAGCGTGTACGAACGAATGCAACGAGCGAGCGAACGGACGAGCGAGCGAGCGAGCGAGTGGACGGACAGGCAGACGAGAAAGATGGTGAGAAAGAGAGAAGGGCGAGAGGAGAGAGCGAAAGAGCAGTGGTTTTTCGTTATCGACATTTTCCAGGACGCGCGAAGGTGTGCGTGAGCGTACGTGCGTGAGCTCCTCTCGTTGCCCCCTTTAGCGGCGAGCGTGTGCGAGCTGGCGACCGTGTCTGTGCGTAGTGTATAGGTGTCTCTGCCGGTGTATGCGCGAAAATTTGTATGGGTATGCGTATACGTGTCAGCGGGCATACGGCCAGTGTGTGTGTGTAGAGTTTTCTGGAGGTTTCCCCTAGCAACGAGCAGCAGCAGCAGCAGCAGCAGCACCAGCACCAGCACCAGCCACAGCCCGGCTTAGGGGTAGCTACGAACCCCGCGCGAGACCTCGCCTCTTTTCCTTTCCTCCATTTTTCTCTCCGTCTCTCTCTCTCCCTCCCATCCGAATCTTCCTCTCGCGTTCGATCGTTTCATCGATGAATTCGGGCAAACCGGAGAGGACGACGCAACTTTCCTCAACAACGCCTTCTTTTGCTCCACGAGCAAACCTTTTAAAACGTACACAGAATGCGCCACGCGAAGAGCGTCGGATAAGAAGCGGTTATGCCTCGATCATATTCGATCGTAATCACGGAATAAAAGTAAACGGTATTCCGAAGCGTCGAACCATCAACTTGAAAGTTTCGATTTAGGAAGAAAAAAATTTCGAAGAGAATTGAATTGAAGAATATCGATTGTCTGGATCGATTCGAGAATATTCGATAATTATTCCTTCTCGTCGAGACTACACTCCACTCGGTTTCGAGAAAACGAACAAACATTCGTTTTCTTTCCGAATGTTCGAAAGAACGTTCTCGAGCAACGGTTCGAAGCTTTCGCTACGAAAGAGGAGGGAGTAAAGCGAAGAGAGATGGAGACGAGAGAGCGAGGGAGAAAGAGATAGACCGAGAGAGAGAGAGAGCGAGTGAGATGCGGGCGAGGGGGGAGGAAGAGAAGCGCGAGCGAGAGCGAGGAGGAAGGAGGAAGAGAGACGGATAGAATCTCTCCATTCCCTTGCCTTCCTCCCTCGTCTCACCTCCCGTTCACTGCCCTAGTCGTTTCCAGCAAGTACTTCTATGTACCAACCATCTCCTACACGCTACCCTTATATACCTTGTATATTTACCTTGGTGGCATGTACACGCGCACCTATATATATATATACATATATATATATTCACACACACATTATATATATATGTATATATATAGCGTGTGTACATCGGGGCCCGCGATACATAGGTCCGAGCGCTACGTAAAAAGTACATAGACCACCAGCAGGTATAGCTCCTGCTGAAAATTATTCCCAGTATTTTCGAATTACCGTGCAAAAACGAGCAACGGTCGTCGCGCGAAGGAAAAAAAAAGGCTGACCACGAAACGTAGTAGTATTCACCGATTCTTCGACGCAGCCAAATATTCCTTCGCGAACGCCTACGCTTTGTCCCTTTGTCCTTCGTTTTTTTCAACAAAATTTCTCGCCGGCTATCTCCTTCGGTGTGTGTGTATGTATATATATATATATATATATATATATATATATATATATATATGTTCATGCGCGTGTTCGCGTTCGTCGATCTTCACTCGAACGTCGCGATTACGTAGTTCATACGAGGTAGGACTACGACGACGACGCGTTGCTTTGCCACGTCGTTTCCCATCCGTCGGACAATTATTACGAGGCACGGATTTTTTTTCTTCGCCTATACGTTTCGGCTCGTTCTGTTCTCGCGATAACGGAGAACGCAGCTGCGAAGCGACGCAAGGCTCGGAAACTAGTTTTCAGCTTTTTCACTTTGGCCAACGATTGCGGAAGGAAAAAAAAAAAAAAAGGAGAAAGACGCGGTGGTGGACTACGGTTTCCTTAAATGCATCGGAACGATCATTTTCCAGTGCGCGTTGCACCGTGAATACTCGACGCGTCGCGTCGATAGCACTACGAACGAGTGCATCCCATGGTCTTCCTACCTATCCATCCACCCACCCACCCACCCATCTACCTACCTACCTACCTACCTACCTACCTACCTACCTACCTCTCTATCTACGAAGCCACTTTTATCGCGGCTTCCTTTTTCCTTCCCTCGTCTTTTCACCCAACAGTATCGTCTCTCTGCGAAAATGAATTTGCACGGATATCCGCGTAAAAAGTAACGCGATACTCGATTTTCCGTATCGGCGTTTACCACCCCCAACCGATTTTACCAACCGAGTTTGCCAACACACGGAATATCGATGAAACAGAAGGAGAGAGAGAGAGAGATAAAGGCGATCGCTTCGTCACGATTCCTGCTGAAAATGCGAGGCATCCGCTACGCTTCGCGAAAAGAGAAAGTAAACCACATCCTTCCTTTCTCCCGTGTTTCGATCGTACGCGTCGAAAATCGTACGTTTCTCTACGCCTTTGACTAATTTTCAAACGTAACGTCTCCTCTTCCCCCTCCACGCCCGCGCTCCCCTCCCCACCCTTTCCTTAGATCGTAAACGCGAGACGAGGCGCGACGCGTAGCATCCTATCTCTCTCTTTACGTAACGCTCTTTCTTGTCCAGAGCATCGCGCGCTGTCTTGAACAGCGGTCCGTTTCCCCACCGTTTCTCTCGTCTCTCCACGGAGAAGTAAACGCTCGCGTTTCCCTACCACGTGACGACCTTCCCGACCGATGGATCCGCGAACAATCCTCTTTCCTCATCGCGACTTTTTACCGTCGGCGAAAATTTTCACCGCCTTCTTACCTGGGACGCGTGTCCCGCTATTATTAGAGTCAACCCCCTGCGCGACAATCGCGCGATCCATAATTCAACGGTGGGAGGAAAAGGAGGAAGGGAGGGAGGAGGAGGAAGAAGGAAATTTTCAAGTTCTCGGGATCGAAGTTATGCACGAGCGGAAACATCGTATCGCGCTACGCGATTACGGTATTTAGATGGAAATTATCGAGTGATATCTATATAATATAACTCCCCTCCTCCCTCCCTTTCCGGTAACCCTTTCTTACGAATCGACCGATACCGTGGGAAAAAGTGTACGACGCGAGGAAGGAATATATCGATTCGACGATCGCACCGTATCCCTGTAATTTTCAATTTTAACGGAAACGAAGAACACCGTTTCTCCGTACGAACCGAACCTGATTGTTTGTATTTAGTCTCGAGCGTATAATATTTGTAGCGCGGAGGACCCATTACGCATCGCGCAGCTCTTCTCTTCTCTTTCTATCTCTTTCTCTCTCTCTCTCCCACGTTCACGTCCGTTCGACTTTCCCCGCGGTGTAGAGTGACACAGCTTTTAGACCGTCGGCTGGTAAACCGAACCGATCGCTCCAAATTCGAGCACGGTTATTCTACACACTTTGCCTCGTTCTTTCGGCCGCCAACCGATCTCCGCAACACAACCGACGCGAGGAACGAACGATTCGAACGATTCGAATTGTCCGCAACTGCGCGCGACCCGCTCCCGTGGCAATCCAACGATGCGACTAATTTGGATGCGGCGAAGCGCGTTACCGACGCTCGTTTGTGCGTGTCACGCGAGCATCCAAGATCCCAACGTTTACCTGCTCGAGAAAGATGGACGGACGAGGCACACGGGAGGAAGAGGGATGGACGACGCCTGGCGAGAGAAAGACAACGATAGTAACCGACCGTTGGCTCGCTTGCGAGTCGAAGTAGGATAGATTAAATAGGGTACTACACACGGTTCAGACTTTTTTATCTCGCGTTTTTTTCCTGCGCGATTCCTTCTTCTTCGTTACTTGTTCGCTCGAAGAAATATCTTTTCGACAGCTCTCTCTCTCTCTCAAAGAAAGAGAGAGATTAAGGGGAGGGAAGAATATTATCTCGAAACCAGTTAAAATATTACCTGTTGCTGGTCGATACGATGAAAAGAGAGACACGTTTCCTTCTCTTTTTCTCCACGGAAAAAAGAAAGAAAAGAAGGGAAACGGTGTATTAGATATATATATATTCAAAATCGAGTTTCGATCGCGACTTGGCGGCTACGTTGGCGAACTATGAACCGTATCAGCCGAGATAGCGATATACACGCTGGTTGACGTAATTTCGTAATCTTTCTTTGCAGATCGTATCCGTCGCCTGTGCAAAACGGAGGGCCACCAAATGGGACGCCGATGAATTGCGCCGGTTCTCAAGGTGAGGATTGGAGTAAGAGTATCGATAGATAAACAGACGGACAAGAATAGTTAGAGAAGAATCGATGAAATTGTTACTTTTTTTCCTCCTTTTTTTTTTTTTTCCCCCGGATTTGGAACGCGTATTTCGCAATAAAGGGAGAGAAACGCTGATTAATCGAGGCGGGGAAAAATTGGGGAAAACGTTCTACATATTAAATTAGCGTTGTATCAAATTTATCGGGAGAATTCTCTTTTAAAGATTGGTCGAACGCGCGTACCACGCGAACAATTTTCCAACAACTATCAAACGGTGACGATGTATAAAAGCAACAACGACTCCGACGATATTTCGCAGAGAAAAGTTTCGCAACGATGGGAGAGAAAGAGAGAGAGAGCGAGAGAGAGAGAGAGAGAGAGAGAAAAATAAAAAAAAAAATTACCAGCCTCGTGACAATTTAATATCGCGCGATTACGCGGACAAAGGTATAACGAATCAAATATCGTTTTAATTTTATATATTGTACCTCTCAAATGCGAGTGTACGCACACCGACCGGACGTAAGTGATTCGTGCGTTTGGCATCCCGCAAAAACCCGCGCGCGCGCGCGCCTACCATCATTTTCAGAGATTCGATTCCGAGCGAGAATAATTTTCCCCGCCGAATAAAATTATTATTCGAAGAAACATGTTGCGAGAAATGCGCGATAAAAATCTCCTTTCCTGTAAGGAATCTATCCGTGGCTATCTAACTAACTGTGACGATAAGTTAAACCCGCGAGGACGCGATTGTGAACGCTGAAAACGATAGCGAGAGTGCGAACGCATGATTGGAAACGCGTAAAAAAAAAAAAGGAAAAAAAAGAAGAAAAAAAAAAAAAAAAAAAGAGAGGGAAAAAAATGTGGAAAGCGTCGATTACCGAGGATATCACTGGGGGGGTGGCAAATATTTTTTTTCCGGACTCATTGAACAATCGCACGCGCCGTTGAGCATCGCTCGAACGCGTTCGCCGTTTCGACGAGATCCTCGGAATTCGACGCGATTAATAGAGTAATACGTAGTTTATCCTTTACAGGAGGCTTCTAAAAGGAAAGAAAGAATTTTCGTTTCTTTTTTCTCTCTCTCTCTCTCTCTCTCTCTTCCTCTTTGTCCTCGCGCCTTCTTTCGGAGAAAGGGAGAAAGGGAGGGGGGAGGGAGGGGGAAGAGCGCGCGGTTTTGTTCGAATGCTACACGACTATTGGTCAAGCATTCGCCTTTAAAAAACGTCGACTCGCCAAAATTAATAATAACGCGAAGATCGATATTAAAAAAAAAATACCGAAATGTAGCGGAAAAGCGAGGGGGGAGGGGGGAGGGAGAAGCTTTTCGGGCGATCGGTTCGAGTTATCGGCGCGAGGGTATAGATCGAAGCGACACACACTCGTCGGCCGGTACGATGTCTTTTTCCGTGTGCACAGGAGTGATGGTAAAGCAGGAAGCGAGGGATGACGGTTACGAGACAAGTCCGGACCTCGAGATGAGGAGCACCGGTGGTGACAGCAGTCAGCAGTACCACACGCCGCTGACACCGCACACACCGCACACACCGCACACGCCGCACACACCCCTCACGCCGATATCGGCGACAGCGCATCAACCCCAGCAACCTGCCTCCGCCGCTTCCACCCTCGGACAGGTGAGTCTTTTTTCTCCATTTTCTCCCTCCGAATCCTCCTTTTCCAAGCGCGCGTATCTTCTACACGCGTACTCTATCGATATCTCGAGATCGAGATTTAAGGATCGATCGAGAGATCGATGAAAATTTGGTAAAAATCGAAGGAGGAATTACGAAAATGTGTATTTGGTTCCTTGCGAGCGCGACGATGCGCGCGCCCTCTCGAAAGATATCTCTTCTCATCCTTCGATTTTCCTTTTCTCGCCTGTTGATGCGACAAGGTAAGGTATATATATATATACCGTGTCGTATATACCGGGCGAGACCGAATGTATTTCGAGTCGAAATTGCCGTTCGTTTCTCTCTTAACTTGGAACACGAGTCGTGTACGTACGGCGAACTGTTCGCTATCGTAACCGAGATAACCCAAGATCGAGGCTATCGAGCCGAAAGATAATCGGTCGCGACGACCACCAGACACCGATAAAAGTGTATCTCTTCCTTTTGTGCTACGCACTGTGTTTCGCGTATATATACGCGCGTCCGGAGGTTGCGAGCAACAACCGGAAATAATGGTGTCGCTATCGGCCGGTTATCTGGTCGCGGGATCTAGATCGAGAGTTCGAGACGATTCCGCGAGAATCGAGGAGCCAACGCGTAAGAATAACGTAAGGGATTCGGAGGGAGGAAGGAGGAGGAAGGAGGAGGAAGGAAATATTTCTTTTCTTTTTTTTTCTTTGAAAAATTTTCGCGAACGATTTGATTGACGACAGGTGGCGATCAAATGCGAGACCCCGGTGGACCCGTACTCGTTCGTGGACGAGGAAATGTCGATGGGCGGCATAAGGACGGCGAGCAGTCCGGTCGGGAATCCCGAGAACATGACGTGTCCAGGTGGTGGGCAAGCGGTGCTGGCTACACCTACGTCGACGCCGCCCGGCTCGCTCTCCGCGCCGCAACATCTTCAAATGAACCTAGGCGTGATGAACGGCAACGTGAATCCCCAGTTGACGGCGCACCAACCGAAAAAGAGAGGCCGCAAGAGGAAATCCGAGATGATTCTCACCCCGGAAGAGTAAGAGAGAGAGAGAGAGAGAGAGAGAGAGAGAGAGAGAGAGCGCACGCCGATACACGTTAGATACGTTAGATACACTTTACTTTTCCAAAGCAAGCAAACGATCGATCGTGAATCACTTTTTCTTTCTTTCTTTCTTTCTTTCCTTCTTTTTTTTTCTCTCTCGGAATCGCGTAGCATTTGGCAGACCGCGCGTCGGCCTGGTATTCGCGGTCAACGGATACAAGTTCATTTCTAAATAATAATTCGCGGTAAGCTCGATAGATGGTGGATCGATGCGACTAGACTCGATATTATAGTCGTCGCTCGACTGCGAACTTTTGCTTTTCCACACTCCTGTGTCGAATTTCTCTCTCGCTCGAAAGTAATTGTTATGTTATTCTCGACTGTTTTTTTTTTCCTTCTTTGTTTCTCGTTAATCGAAATCGCACTTTTTTTTCTTCTCCTTTCTCTGCACAGAGCGGAGCTAGCCGAGGCGAAGAAACGGGCAAAGACGTACAAAGAGAGGAAGAAGCACGACAGATTCGACGGTATGCCGGAAGAGGAAGTGAGCAAGCGCGTGCTTCCGGATCATCTTACCAACAATTTGGACATTATCATAGTAAGTGGGTCTCGCGAGAGGAAACGTTTCCCTCCCCCCCCCCTCTTTTTACTTCCCCTCCCTTGTTTTCCCTTCCCTCCTCCTCCCCCCCCCTCCCCCGCGGGAAGGGAAGAAACGATTAATCGGATTAGCCGTGGGCCGTAACGGGCGTCTGGTTAGCGAGAAAATTCGGATGGAAGGTAGCGAGACGACAAATAGCCGTTTGTAGCGGGTTCGTCAGGTGTCGTAATCGCTTTAATGGTCCATACCCAATTCGGTTATCACGCTCGACGTTGGTAACGAGCGCGTTCACCACCTTTCTATCGCGGCCCGTTTCATCGAGCGCACCAATGTCGATCCAAATCGTTCCATTTCCAATCGACGACGACTCGCGTTTTCCATTTTCCCTCCGTTTATCAAATCCTCCCCACCCCCACTCCCCTCCTCTCTTCCCCTCCCCTTACGATACGACCTTGACTCGACGAGAGATAAGGTTACGATGCGATCGAGTGTATTTCGGAGGAGAGAGCGAGCGAGCGAGCGAGCGAGAGAGAGAGAGAGAGAGAGAGAGAGAGCGAGCGAGCGAGTTGGTTGATATTCATATATTACCGGTAGCGAGCGCGCGGTCGATCATCCGTCAAACGGTGTAAACGCTTTAACGGGCCGTGGGCAATTCGGTTATTACGGGCGTCGTTGTAATCGAACGCAGCGGGACACCGGTGTCGGCCGGCCTTCGTCGAGGCTCTCTACCCCCGGATCCCTACCCTCGTGCCGCCGCGGCCGCCTACCCTCTCTACCGGCCCCCTAACCCAGACCCGATCCGCTCTCATCGACAAGCGTTGTTTTCAATCGGCGACAATTCCACACCCTACTCTGCCTTCCAACCTCCCCCCGTGTCATTTTATCCTCGTTTATCCCGGCCGGAGCGCCATTCGACGCCGACCGACCGGCTAACGCATTGGCGTTAACGCGCTAATGCGATACGTACTTTATGTACAGAGGGAGAGGACTCGACCACCCGTAAGCGACCAACGATATCGCGCCATTTTCGTCCCACCAAATTTTCCCATCCTATCCCATCGTCCCATTCCTATTCTTGGCAGCCGTTTAACTTCCGACTCTACCTCTCCTTTTCCCTCCGCCACCTCTTCTTATTCTTTCTTTCCCACGGGCGGTAAAAAACGATCGATAGAAAAAACTAAACAAAACAAACACTCGAGGAGAGAAAAGGAGGGAGAAGTGGCGCGACGGTCGAGGATAGAGGATAGAACGAAAGCGGGTCGCGGATGCGAGGACGCGTCGCAACGTCCAACACAACACAGCGGCGGCGGCGGCCCTGTCGCGTATCCTTGGACTTTGTCGTTATTAATTGTTCAACCGACGGAGCGAAGAGCGAAGATAATGTGGTTGCGCAACAGGTACTACCACACCTGTCTCTATCGCGTTGCATAATCGTGGCTAAGAACGGTGTATGCGAAATCCGTGTTCGCGTGTTCCGCGCCGGGAAAGGAATCGACCGTACGAAACGGAAAACTCCGACGCCACCGTTCACCGCGATCGTTATCTCGGACGTACGCGGATCGAGGAGAAGAAGAAACTTGCTCGCTCGCTCGCTCGCTTTCGCTCTCGCCGTTTCCACACCGAACCATCTTACGCATCGAAAGAAATTGGAAACGATAATCGTCCGTATGAAAGGAGATGCGATCGAAAGCAAAGTATCGTTTTGAATCGTTGATGAAATAAATCGATCGATCGCGGTAAAGATGAACTAAGCGACTTTTTTGCTCGTTATGCTTGCAACGACGAACGGAAGAACGATATATAATCGTTAGAACGATATATAATCGGAAGAACGATAATATAATCGTTGCGATCCATCCACCCATCGATTCGAGATTAACGGGATCGATTTTTGTGTCGTAGATTGGAATCAACCCAGGACTGTTCGCCGCTTACAAGGGTCATCACTACGCCGGACCGGGGAACCACTTCTGTGAGTTGAACCACTCTCTTCTTCTTCTTCTTCTTCTCCGTTTTCTTCTTCATCTTCTTCTTCCTCTTCCTCTTCCTCTTCTTCTCGTCATCATCGCGTTGTCCCTTTGCTCTGGAAATCGGAGAGAACGCGGTAAGATCGGCGAATCGGTGATTAACGGTATAACGAGAGAGGCGGCTCGCTTGGAACGCAAATTATCCGAGCCGGTTCGCGCGTAACGCGCGCGCTCATCGAAAAACTCGGTCGTTCCCCCTATTTTTCCTTGGCTCGGTGCGTGCTCGACGCGATCGACCGAACAACGATCATCGGTTATTTTTAACGCGGTTTCCAACCGACCGACCGACCGACCGACCGACCGACCAACCAACCGAACCAACCAACCAACCAACGAACGAACGGGGCAGGGGGAGGGGGAAAGGGGAAAAGAAGGAACGACTCGTCCGCGACGGAGAGAGAATAGTCGACAATCGCGCGGCCCACGACCGATCTCGCGCGGCCAAAAAACAACGCGTGCTCGACGCAATCGAGAGAGAGAGAGAGAGAAGGAGGAGGAGAATAAGGAGGAGGATCGTTGAAGACCGACCTTCGAACGGTCTCTCGCGCGCGCTCTTCTTCGTCGCGTGCATTTTACGAGCGTGCTACGCGTGGTGTGGTCGCGCGTGCATAAGTATATAGGAAATACTGCCTGGACTAGACGCCGTACAACTTGTACATAGCTCATACGTGGTATATATATATATACACATATATATATGTGCATTATATATATATATATATATACGTATAGAGGGTGAAGTTAGGTATACGCTGCTGGATTTTCCAGGGTTTTCCCGGGGTTGCGGTAGAGCAGTGGATCGGGTGGTGGAGGGTGGTGGTGGCGTGCAGGAGGTGGGATACGAAGCGGGTTGAAGCGGACTGCGAAGAGCGGGAAAGGGGTGAGGTGAGGGGAGGAGGAGGAGGAGGAGGAGGATGGTTGTAGTGGAGGGAGCAACTATAATGAGTGGTGCGCGTGAGGGAGAGGAGGATAAAAACGGGGCGAGAGGAAGAGGAGGTGACTGAAGGGGAGGGAGAAGAAGGAGGTGGAGGAGGCGGAAGCAGGGTAGGTACGGGGTAAAAAGGTTGGAAGCTGTGGCGAGCGGCGGCGCGGGGAGGAGCGGAGGCGAGGGTGGAGTGCGGAGTGCGAGGGGAGGGGTGGGGTGGCTTGCCAGCGACGGAGAGAGAGAGAGAGAGGGAGAGAGGAGTGGGTGGGCCGCGTGGGAAAGGAGGATGGGTGGTGGATCGAGAACGACGGGTCAATTTAAGCCGCGAAGGGAGGGAGAAGCGGACCGGGCCTAAAGGCAGTAAACCCCGAAAAATTCAGCGCGGTTCAGCCGATTCGATCGGTGGAAAGCGAACGCGGGGTCCCAGTGATCGGATCGAGGCTGCTCGCGCGCCCCGATATACTCGCAGTGTGGTGCGGTAACCGCGTCGAGTTGCGCGCGATCCTTCCACGCCGCCGCCGTCGCTAACGTTCTTCTCGCTTCGCGCTATCGCGACCACGACCGCGACCGCCCCAACGACTACGACTACTCGGACGAAGTGCTTGTGCTTGGATAATCGACCACGCTCGCCAATCGTCCATTGTCTTTCGCGCGTGTTGCTACTCTCTTCCAGCTAAGGAGAGAGAGAGAGAGTGTTACACCGGTACAAGTTGTCGCGGTGCTCGATCGGTAAGGCGTAACGCTCGATCGATACAGTAGTCGGTGTCGATCGATCGGTAAACGAGAGAAAACCCTTCGCTCCTCTTCGTCGTATACCAACCGACTTTTCTTCGCCCGTTTATTACGAAATTTAAACTTTCGGCCGACGAGTGAAAGTGAAGTAAGTTGTCGTGTGTCAACTGTCTTCGTCGTGACGATACGTGTAAGGGAAGGGAACGTCTTTCTCTCTTCACGATTTCTTCTTCTCCTTCGTGCGCGCGCGAACGGAAGGAGAGAAAAAAAGTGCGAAAAAAGTGGCGTATGCGCGCGTTCGGAAATTCGAACGAGACGAGGCGACGTAGATACGAGACGAAAGTTTAGCCGGGGGAGGGGGAGAATGGGGGCGAGAAAGAAGGGCCGTCGTTCGTGGTAGGGTAGAATCGCGGGAGGAGGGGGGAGACGAGAGTCGGCCGGTCGGTGACCCAATTCGAGCGGCGGGCTTTTTCCAACGGCGCGAAAGTTGAACGTGACCGGGGAAAAGTTTTCGTGGTCGTAGCAATCGAGCCGTCTCGCGCCTCTCCGCACAGTAGAAGTAGAAGAAGGAGACGCGGCCGCCGCCGCCGCCGCGTCTGTCGTTCCTTCACCCTTGCGCTTTCGCCTACTACCACCGCGACGGATATTCTTCCACTCCTCTCCTACATTGTTCGCGCCTTCCTCTCTCTCCGCCGTCTAATCGTCTCTCGCACACTTTTTTCCTCCCAACGTATTATCGTCCTTATCTCTACCCGAAATCGTTCTCCTTTTATTTTTTTTTCCCTCTCTCCTTTTTCTCTTATCTTCTTCTCTTTATCTCCTCCTTCGCGGAAGAGAGAGAGAGAGAGAGAGGAATCAAGATAGCGAGGGAAGTTGGAAAGCGAGGTAAATTATCGTCATAACCGGGAGTTGGGATCGATCGATAACGATGACCGATTTTCGTCTTTGCGGTATCGGCGGTGTTGCAAAGTAGAAAGTAAGTCTAGACTGCGCTCGTTAACTTGAAAACTGGAGTTTCGACTTCCGCTCTCTTGCTCCACGTTACATCCTACATCCTTCGATCGTACTTACTTACTTACTTACTTACTTACTTACTTACTTACTTACTCGCTTACTCACTTAGTCGAGAAACACTTGATTCGAGTTCTCGTTCGCGAAACTCTTTCTTCCCGAGTGGAATAACGTCGCACGATCCCCGATCATCGTTCGAAATACAAATTTCCGTGGGACGCGTCTTCCCCTACTTTACCGATCCACGATAAGTCCGAGGATAAAACCGAGAAGAAGAAACTCGCGCGGTAAAGAAGGAGGATAGAAATGGAGAAGTTTGACGAACTTGGCGGAACAGAAGAAGAAGAAAGAAAAAAAGTATCAAAGAGCAAAGGAAGGAAGGAAGGAAGGAAGGAAGGAAGGAAGGAAAAGAAGACGTATTCAGCGCGTGGAAGAGTATCGCGGAGAGTAGCAGTGACCTGCGAAAAGATTGGGGAAGCCGGTTAAATGCGCGAGTCTGAGAGAGACGGGAGGTTGATGGTTGTCGGCGTTGGTGCGAGTGGGAAAGGAGGTGGCGGCGGAGGTTAGGCTAGTGGTGGTGGTAGTGGTAGTGGTGGTGGTAGTGGTGCTGGTGGTGGGAACAATAATGAGTGGCGGCTGTGTCGGGCGAGGAGAGAGAGAGGAGGGGGGCGAGGATGAGGGCGGTGTGCTCGAGGGTGAGGGTGAAGAGGAGGGCGAGAATGAGCTAGGAGAGGAGACGGAGATGGATAGATAGAGTGAGAGAGGCAGAGTGGGGGATGGACATGGAGAGGGAAGGAGAGAGAGAGATAGATGGAGGGTTGGCCGGTGAGTGTGGGAAAGCGTGTACTCTCCTCCTCCTCCTCCTCCTCCTCCTCCTCCTCCTCCTCCTCCTCCTCCCTTTTCCACCCACCGGCCACCCTTCTGCCAGCTTGCTGCTCGGTCCAAAGGGGGGAAGGCGGAGGGAGGAGGGGGAGGAAAAAGGGAGAACTAGAGCTGGCCGAGGGGGGAGGAGGAGGAGGAGGGAGGGAGGGAGGGAGGGACAGGGAAGGGGTTGTCGCACGCCTATCCGCTCGATAGCAGCTTTCAGTCCGTGCACGTTTACTACAACACTACCCTCCCCCCTCCTCCTCCCTCCTCCCCCTCCTCCTCCCTCCTCCTCTCCCCCTCCCGCAATTTCGTGCCCCATCTTTTTCAAAAATTCCCCGGCCGAAAAAAAGATTCCTTCCATTCCTTCGTTGGGTAAAAGAGAGGGGGGAGGGGGATTGGACGACGGAGGGGGGGGGGGGGGTAAATTCGGGAAATTCGCGGCGCAATGATCGAGGGAACGATCGTCGATCGAATAACCATCGTATCGATTCGTATCGATTTCGCTTCGATTCGCGATCCTTTTCTTTCGAGGGAAAGAGAGGGGAGGGTGTCTTCTATTTTTTCCCCCTCCCCCCTCTGAGAGAAGATCAGCGCGGGATTTTCCTGGTCGAGGAGACGCGCGTCGTTAAAAGCGCGTCTGCTACGATTTTATACGTGCTTGTTCGCAAATTGTGGCAGTTGGATGGATGGATAGGGGGGAGGGGGGAGGGAGGTACCGAACGATAGAGAAGGGTGTAGTGTAGTATCGCGGTGTACACTTGACGGTTTTCCTAGGTCTCCGTCCTGAGACGGGTCTTCGTCCTGGAAAACCCTGAAAATTGATTTTCCAGGCGCGGTCTCCCGCGGTACCCACGCACAGGTCTCTCTCTCTCTCTCTCTCTCTGTCTCTCTGTCGCTCTCTCGGTTGCATCGATTTTCACCTGACTCTCCTCGCATCCCCTGCAGCGAACTCGAATCAGCCGTTCATTCAGAATCGGAGGAGACAAGAAGGGAAAAATCTGGGTCAACGAAATTTCGAGAGAATTTCGGTGCAGATCGTGTGTAAGGGGACGATCCGATTCCCAATCCCCCCCTCTCCCCCTCCTCCATGTTCCCTTCCTCTAACGTTTGCGTAACTTCCTCTGGAAAACGAGAGGAAGAACGAGCGCGCCAAACTCTCTCCTCTCGTTCCTCCGATTCCGTAACGCTTTGGAGAAATATGGAAACGGGAGAGAGAGAGAGAGAGAGAGAGAGAGAGAGAGAGAGAGAGAGAGAGATGCAACGGCGAGGAGATCCTGTTGCTCTCGAACCGTTTCCCGGAACTCGGGTGAACGAGTTAAGTCGGTCAAACCGGAGAAAACCGAAACTTTTTCGACTTTGAAAGTTTCCGGATAAATTTACGAACGCCTGGGAAATCGGCAAACTCGGGGAGTTTGCTCTCGTTTCAAGATTACGCATGGCGAACGCGTTTTTCTTTTTGCTATTCTTTTTCCGCGCGCCTCCTTTCGAATCGGGTTGCTCGGATTCGTTCTCGGCGACTTTAAGATACCGAGCGATAGATACTCGATGTAAGAGAGAGAGAGAAAGAGAAAAGAAAGAAAGAAAAAGAAGAGGAAAAAAAAACGAGAGAAAGAAAATGATAAAAGTTTGAAAGACCGATAAGCCGAGATAAGGCGAGGCGAGGCAAGGTAAGGAAAGGTAACGAGCGACGCGAAAAGGTCGAGGGAAGTCAAGTTGGGTTAGGTTAGCGGTGCGAACAAGAGGGAAGGAAGGAAGGGTCGCGTTTCGCTTCGATAAAGTTTGTTCGATCGGTCGTTAGTCCTGTTCGAACAGACCAACAGGCTTGCCGCCACCGTCCCTCCCACGGATCCACGTGTATACGTGTAACGATCGAGTCGAGTTCTTTTTTTCCCTCCCCGCGAGAGAAAGAGAGAGAGAGAGAGAGAGAGAAAAAAGAAAAAAAAAGTTTGACCGCGTGCGTCGAATTTAAGAGCGAAGGAACGGGTCGCGTCCCGTTCCGCGGGAATACGCGATACCCGGGCTATGACTAGAGAGTTACGACTCGGTCGGTATGGCTACGGCTTCGGGAACGGCAATGGCCACGGCAGACGAGCGTTTAACTTTGTTTCCAAGTTCTCCAAGGTCGTGTGGTGCGGTTGTAGGTCGGTGGTGCAAGAGGAGGCGAGACCGAGAGGACAAGAGGGAGAGAATTTCCGAGGCCGCGTCATAAATCTCTATCTGCCGCCGCCGCTGCTGCCGCTGCTGCTCGCAGGGGTAAACGCTCGCGGGATATACTTGGCCGACGTCTGTAATTTCGCGCCATCAGACTTTACTCCCCTCCTTATTCTACTCCCCTCCACTGCCGCCTATTCTCCTTCGCTTTCTTTCCTTTCTTTCTCTCTTTTTCTTCCTTTTCCCTCTTCCGAATTATTCCGATCCAATAGCGCGACTTAACCGTCGCGATTAGACCGACGAACGGTATATACGCAGAGTAGCGAGTCCCGAACAAATTTTCCCTTCCCCGGTCGTACAGAAGAAGAAGAAAGTGACTTATGACTCTGAACTTTTGAAAGAAAAACAAAAGAGCGAGGCAAGCTTGACCCAGACCCGTTTAATCCGTTAAACGGTACCCGTTTCCATTAACCGTCGCGTCGCCTGCGCTCGTTATTACCGACGGATATATATATCGGGTTTATGCTCGAATTTTGCGCAATTTTTTGCGCTCGAAGGCGACGTTGATTAAAAAGGAATGGAAAATGTTGTTTCTCGTCGAACGTCCATCTTTCGATTTTTCGCGAAATTTTCCACGGAAACGATTTCCTTCGTGAAATTCGTCGTTCGCACGGACGAATAAACAGCCGTGCAATTGACGATGACCGTGACGAGTAGCGAATAATTTAACGCCGTGTACCATGCGCCATCTATCGTCGAAGATACTTTTTCTCTTATTTCTCTCATACTTGAAAGACACGAGCAGTGAATATTTTCAGACGCATTTTGATTTGATCGAACTCGTAAAAATTCTCTTTTTTTACGATTCGTGTAAATCGATTGTTAATGACGAAAATTATCTTCCCGCGAATTCCTAAAAAAAATTGACTCGTCGTCTTTCGACTTTTCTCACCACCACGATCGAACCGCTCTTCTTTTCCAGGGAAGTGTTTACACTTGAGTGGATTGACACCCGAACCATTGACGGCAGATGACGACTACAAGCTCTTACGCTTCGGTATCGGTTTCACGAATATGGTGGCTCGCGCCACCAAAGGCAGTGCCGATCTAACGAGGAAAGAAATCAAAGAAGGTCAGTATACGAGATGATACACGTACGCACCAAAGGCAAACGATCTCACGTGGGCGATGTTATTATCGTTGTTCGTGTATGTAAAGAAAAAAAAATATACATGTATATAAAAAATGATAAAATATTATTTTCTTTCGATCGATAAAATTCTTTCTTTCTTTGAGATCGAAGGAATTGAAAGTTAAACGTAGAAAAATACGATTCGTCGTTAATTAATAAACTCGAGATTACGTTCGATTTTAAAAGAAGAACAAAGAAGGATTTCGATGTAAGATACACGCGCGCGCGCGCGCACGCACACGCGCACGCGCACGAACCACACGCACATGCAATATACATACTATATCTAACGTGTGCAAAAATTTTAAACGGATCGTGCACATATGGGCCACAAAAACGAGACTGTTTTAAACCGAGACGAACACACGTTTTAACGTTCATTGGGTTGTTCGAATCGAGATAGATCGAGCACAGTTTCGAAGCTTATCGTATATATCGCGAAATTGACGAAAAGAGATTAATTTCGTAGAGCAAAGCGTCGCCTCGTTAAAATAATTTACTTATTCGATACGTTGTTTTATATTCCGAATAATTATATACGTGTATATAAATTATCTTGTGTTATAATAACATAAAAGCTGAATAATAATTCTCGTAAGCTTTTCCGTTAACGTTTCGAGCATTTTTCCGATCCCGATCAAATTTCGTCTTGAAAAGACGTTCCGTCTTCGCAAAGGAAGGAATGCTTTTCCGTGTTGCTCGAGTTTGATACGAATACAATTTTATTGTTTTTACGAATGTATTCAAACATTTAACCTCGAGAAGTAACGCGAAGAATGAAATAAAACACCGATTCGAAACTGTACAAAGGCGTAACGCGGAATTGACCTATATCGAATGGTACGAAAATTCAAGCAACAACGTACGTTTATCGATAAACGTTGGTTTACTTACCACCTTTGGATACCTGCCAGTGATGAAAAATTTCTCGAACCACAAGGTTCGGATTCACGATCTATCGGACGGTTACGAACACCAAACTGTTGTCACTTGTAACTTAACCGGTGAAAAACGATCGTCGTTTCGTTTCGTTAACGCGTTGGGGAAAAAAATTAACGACGATCAGTGGCGAGATTGTCACTCGAAATCAACTTGTATACTTTTACTCGATACTTTTCGCGATCGTCGTCGCGAGAAGACTGGCGGCACGCGGTATCAGTGTTACCAACCGAAACCGTTGAAATTCTCTCGGTCGCGCGAATGACGACACTTCTCGGCCGACTCGACGAATCAAAAGACGAAATCCAGTGAAATTGAAGGATACACGTAACTAAGCACGCGTTCGTATAATACGAAAACAACGATGAAACTTTTCAAACCTCGTTCCTGCTTTCTTTTTACAGGCAGTCACATCCTGTTGGAAAAATTACGAAAATACAAGCCGAAAATCGCCGTGTTTAACGGTAAACTTATATACGAGGTATTCTCCGGGAAGAAGGATTTTGGATTCGGTAGACAACCCAACCTGGTCGAGGGTACAAACACGGTAAGGGAAAATACAGGCATTGATTTTGAAACGAATGAAAAAAAAAAAAAAAGGAAAAAGAAAAACACACATTCCCACCTAATGTGACCCACGAATGTTTCGATTGCAGTACATGTGGGTGATGCCATCGAGTAGCGCGAGATGCGCGCAACTTCCACGAGCGGCGGACAAGGTGCCATATTATGCGGCGTTGAAAAAGTTTCGCGATTACTTGAACGGCACCATCTCCCATCTGGACGAGTCGGACATAGTGTTCGCCGACGCGAAGTTGAAGAAGAAGGAGCAGGAGGCGATCGAGGATAAGAAGCCCGCCTACTGCGAGGAATTGACGAACGATGGGGAGAGCAGGATCGGTGACATGAACGGGATCAAGCACGACTCCCAGATACCCGGGAAGAAGAAGAGGGGCAGGCCGAAGAAGATCAAGAATCCGGAGGATCAGCCGCCCCCCGATCCCGAAAAATTAGACGCGAACGGGGAGGTGATAAAGAAGCGGCGAGGAAGGCCGAAGAAGATCCACCAACAGCAGAAGCAACAGGAGCGGGAGATGAGGGAGAGGGAGCACCAGCACCAGCAACAACATCAGCAACAGCATCCGGGGATGGGCCATCTAGGGGACGGTTACGGGGGCGTGGTGCCCAACTGTTTCTCGCCGCCGAAGACGTTCGCGCACATGGCCCCGTATCCCCAACCGATCAACGATTCGGGTTATTACGGGCAAGGATTGACGGACAGCCCGTACAGTATAAACGCGAAACAGAGCCCGGTACACTTGCAACACTACAGCCAAAGCCCGAAGTCGATGTCGCTCTCGTTCACTCATTCCGACTTATCCTCGGAGATAAACACGGCCATTTCCTCGGAGAACAACTTGGAACCGTCGCCGTTGACGTCGCCGAGCGTGGAACACCCAGACTTCGAGCCACCGACGAGTATATCGCAACAAAACATGAGCAACGATCATCGCCAGTACAATCCGGCCGGGAATCCCGAGAACACGGGGCACCACGGCAGCCCCGGGACACCGTCCCACCCGAGTTACACGAGTTACATGGGTTACCACGAGCAAACGTCCGAGCCCCACAATCCCCATCCCCACCAAACGACGCCGACACCGTTGAGCCAAACCACCGACGAACACTCGCACCACTCCCACCCGACGCCCCCCCACACGCATCCCCACACGCCGACCCACGCCTCCATGTCGCCGCACCATCACCCGCACGAACAGTACGCGGCCATGAAGAGGAGCGGGGGGGGCCAGGACGTCGCGTCGAAAAGTTTAAGCGATCTCGAATCTCTAGTCGATCAGATACCGAGCATAGCCGATGGTGGTAGCCAACGCCTGCAACACTCCCATCCGGGGATGGGTTCGGACGACGGATCCCTCGCGGAGAAAATGGAAGCCCATCACCAGTCTTATCTGTCCGGATTCTCGGCCATGCCGAACGCCGGCATGTCCAATTACAGCCCACCTTTGGCGCCTAGTGGTGCCATCTATCCAACTTCGTTGCATCACTCGCCCAACGACGGTTACGGTTCCCTCTACGGCATGAACGGACGTCAACATCAAGACTCGCAACAACAACAACAACAGCAGCAGCAACAGCAACATCAACAGCAGCAGCAGCAACAACAACAACAGCAACAGCAGCAGCAGCAACAACAGCAGCAGCATAGCAAATCTTACACGGTGGAAAATCTAGCGTCTAGCAATTACACGCCGAGCATGAGCCACGGGCATCCCGGTAATTCGTATCCGAATATTATTCCTGGACCTCATTATCCCGTGCCAATGGGATCGACGAACGGGTATCTTTTCGGTGGCCTTGAGTCAAGCTTGATGCAACGAACCTACGGGATGAGCGGTATGAGCGGTATGGGGGGAATGCATCCATCCCTCGGTCATATGGCCAATCCTTATTCCTACAATGGTTCGTACTCTAGTTCCTTCGACGCCTATCCGGCCCCACCGGCCGGGATTCACGCGCCCAGCGCCAATTATCCCGGCGGTTACACGAGCGTTGGTAGCACAACGCCAGGTACTTCGCCAGGCACGACGCCGCCATCTTACCTCCCTTCCCATCACAGACCGTCGGTCGACCTCGCTTACGATGGTGTATGATAATCGATGTAAAACTATTCCACGTACAAACGCGCACGCTCACACATACACAGAGACACACGGACATACAGATACATACAGAGGACACATACGCATAGACACGTATACACGCATACGTACATGCAAACATAGAACGTGCATAGACACGCGCTTAACGCTGCTCACGCTCTCACTTCATCCGTACTGCGCGTACCTGCTCGCGCGCGCGTGTCAATCCATAAGATCGGGCACACAAAGGTATGCACAGGCAACAGACGGAGAGACGGACGGACGGACAAACGGACGGGCAACAAGCAAACGATTCGAGCGCTACGTTTATCTTTTCTACGTATTTTTACACAGTTTAGGATCCGCCGGAACAATCGCCCCCTGGCGTGACTTGATACTGCGATTTGCGCGCGCGTTTTCTCTTCCCAATCCTTCCTTCTTTCGCCCGTTAACCTCTCTCTTTCTATCCTTTCCAACTCCCCGACCAATCGCGCTCCTTTTTTCACTTCTCGATCCGCCCTTTCGATTTTCTCCCTCCAACCTCTCTTTACAACCACGGCTCGATTAACTGTTAACCTAAAAGTACCTATATGCCGCGAGTAGCAACGAGCGCACGGTTCGAAATTGCGGTTGAAAAGTGTGAAAGGGAAAGAAGAAGGGGATAAAGCGAAGAAACGAACAGCACGTGCTACGAAATCAGTTGATACTATTGTATGGAAACGCGTTAATAATACGAAAGATGGCGTGCTCGTCGATATTGCTATTCGTCTCTGTTCGCGGTGATCGCGCATCGATCCTCGATAATGGAAAATGTTCAACGTTGATCGCTTTTCTTCATCGTTTTCCGACCTTTACTGTTACACGCTTTCGTTATTGTTGACAATTATTCGGATGTTTCGCTTTGTAATGGCGAGCATGTGCGATCTGTTGCTGTTTCAACGAATCGGTATACATTTCTTTCCGAACGTGACTCGTTACAACTTGGGAAATTGACCGTACACGTATATGTACCTCCTTATTGTTATTTTATCCTTTTCCCGTTCCTTTCGTTGTACGAGAGAAGGTATGTAGTTGGTTAGTTTGTACACGACGAATCGTTTACATCACGTTATTAGCTGTAATCGATGTATCCACAAGTGAGATTGCTATTTGATAAGCGGTAGCGTTCGACTTTTGTTCGAGCATTTTTTACAATCCAGTGGACAAAATATATCCGAATTAGTGGAATGTGTATATATATATATATATATATGTATGAATGTATATATATATATATATATATATATATATATATATGTATGAATGTATATATATATATATATATATATATACACAAGTTTACGATTGAAACATTGATCGATATATAATAATCGTCAAGCGATAATAACGCGCTCTATGATCGGAAGGAAAAATCACGAAAGTCGATCGATACATCGAAAGGTGAGAGGGATATGATATGCGTTCGACGATATTGCGAAAAATTTGGAAATATTTTCAGTTCGTGGTGTAAACAAATGCGATGTCGTTTTTCGACCGCTGCATCGTATACACATAAGTATATGCGTGTGTTATACAGTGTATGATACGTTACGTCAAAACAATAACACGTGTACGCGTGGGCACATGATTAATTGAAAACTTTATATGTTTAATGCGAATCTAGTCAATTCGATTCGTTGAATCGTGGCGGTTTATCGCAATCGACCGAGTAATTTTGCACGCGGTTTAAATTGAAAAAGAAAACTAATAAATGGAATGGATCGTGATTAAAATTAGTCGATCGTGGATAAAGCATTTTAAATTAAATTCCAAAATATTAATTGTAATCGTGCGAAACGCTTCTAAATTCTATGCGTTACTTTTTATTTTTTTTTTTTTTCTTCTTCTTTCGTTGTACGAATTGTTTAGAAAAACAATTTGCTCGATTCGCTTCCGTCGGAAGAAGATGTTCCATCTGACGGACGAAGAAGCGACGACGAATCATAACCTATACGGTACAGTACAGTGTAGTGTAGCGACTTATATAGAGATATATGCATCGAACAATAAACGCTCACGATCGGCGATCATCTTTTTGAAATTTTAGTCGTCTTAAGCTCCTACATCTACGTATATGTAACTGAGTAGACGTATTCCGTTGCGTGTACACGTGATTGTGCCACAGGATGGAAACGACTCGACGCGACTAAAATGATTTTTACCGGAATACCGTATTCGATCGCATCGTATTTTTATCGACGTATATACGGAACGAATGATTCAAGATCGATCGACCAGGCGCTTCCATTAGATTGTTTTCCTAATTTTTCTTCTAATTCGAAGAACTTGTATATTGGAAAAATGAAAATGGGTTGGAAAAATCGATCTTGATTTGTATGATTCGAAATGGAAAGAGGGATCGAGAGAAATGGCGGGAGGGAGGAGGGAGGGGGAAGAGAGAAGTGGGCCGCGGATAAAATCTCGATAGTCGATTCGATAGACATCCTCGCTTTCGTACCTCGCACTCGCTACAGCCATAGCCATAACCGTTCTCGTTGCAATTTCTTTATCGGTTAATGCGTATCGGTTAATCGTTGACTATTGACTATACGTCGTTGTGAAATATCATATGCGTTACCGTGATTTTTATAGTTATCGCGTTATGTTGTTTCTCGTTTAATTGTACATTTCATTGCTGCATTTCGAGCAATCGAGAATTACAGTGTTTATCGATACACGATCACGAACAGTCGATATAGATGTATGCTATAACCGACATCTTCTTTTTGTCGCTATTCATCAACGCTGTAAAATTACGCATCTAGCATGATTACATGCAAAGAAATAAATATATGCACGCGTACGTATACTCGAACGTTACCATACATAACAAATACATGTATATATATATATATGTACATACACACACATATATATATATATACATATATGTATAAGTATATACACACGTGTACGCGTCGCGTGCCTATACTTATAGAGGATACACATACAAAGTATAAATATTATATATTGACTTATCTAACGATAAGCGAGAAACATTTATCGAGTAATCACATAGGATGTGTTGAAACATTTAAAATGATGCACAGGGTATAGATGAGAAAAAATCGTTGATATAATAACTGATGTCTATATAATGAATGTTTCTTTTGTTCTATCGGCCTCAAGGACACACAAAGCGCGTACGATCGACAATTAATCTATGGTAGATGTTTTTCAGAAATTCATTCCGATTCGAAAAAAAAAAGGACGGTTCTAGTATAAGTGTCGTCGGTGTTAATCGTTCGTCGATAATGGAGAAAAAAAAAAAAAAGGAAAAAAAAAAGAAAAAAAGAAAAAAAAGGAGGGAAGAGGAACAGGGACAACGGAAATGAATGTATGCCGTGCCGAAAACGGAACGAACCATCGTATTGCGTATTAATCGATCATTTCGATTAATCGAATCAATCGATTGTAAATTGATCGCTAAGAATTAAGTATTAAGTATAAATATATTATACAGATTTAAGTGGTTTCGCTGTTGATCGTATCGAAATAATAATAATAATAATAATAATAATTATAATAATAATTATAATAATAATAATAACAATAATAATAATAATAATAATAACTATAATATAATAGTAATAATAAATATTAATAGTAAAGATAAATAATAATAATAACAACAAAATAATAATAATAATAATAATAACAATAATGATGATAAAAAATATTAATAAAATCGGGAAAAGAATGAAAATCGAAAGAAAAAAGAGAGGAAAAAAAAAAAAAGAATTCGAGCGTAAGCGAGTAAGAGAGCTTGGGCCAAAACCGGCCTCCGACATATTTTTTAATCGCTTGTGGAACCTCTATTATACTTATCTACCTTTTAAACTTAACTGAAGTGTGAATGTCCAGCTGACCGACCGACCGACCGATCGATCGATCGATCGATCGACCGACCGATCCGTCGATTCGTGGCCGAAACAGTAATCGACCGCTCGCTCGCTCGCTTTTACCTTCTTAACCAACCTTCTTCACTGTCTCACAATTCTCATTATCAGCATCGTATCGATCGCTCGGATTATCGAGATGTGTTCTTATATCGACCAACCAATATACTTGCTGAGTATTTATAGCTGTTCGTACAAGAAGTTCGGAAAAGAAGGGCAATCTTGCATCTTTCATCATTCATTTTTTTTTTATTTCATTTTTTGCCCTTCTCTTCCTTTCTCTCACTTGTTAGAATCGATTATTTCTTCTGCTTCCAAAATTTCATTCTCTCGTCAATCAATCTGCCAAATGTTTTCATCGAGAAACCATATATCGTTTGTATTTTTTTTTTTTATTAATTTTATTCCTTTAGTTTTTTACATTTTCCCCTTTCATCTCCTCCTATTTTGTTCATCTTCCTGTTAGATCGAGATCACACGAACAAATCAATGTCGAAAACGTTTCGTTTGGATTTTTTTACATACGTGTGCAAAATTTATATATAAAACTTAAACTGCATAATTCTGAATCGAAAGTAAAAAGGAAATAAAAAAAAAAACAAATCGCAAAAGATAAAAAAAAGAAGAAGCAAAAATTGAAGGAATATAAAAAAGTAGAAAAAAGAAAGATTTGATCGTCTGTTCGATCGATGAGAAAGAAAGCAAAATCAATTCGGTATATAGATCTTTTCTTGTCACTATCTCTTATAATACATTTTCACGCCTTTTTATTGAAAAATTTTTTCAACGATCAAAAATTAATTATTGACAATTAAAGAGTATCATTAAAGATTCGAGTCGCTTATATTTTTATATATGATCGTCCGAACGAACATAATAACGATAATAAACTGTACCATATGTGTTTACAATTGAAAAAGTGTTCAAATACGCTGTGAATAAAATGAGCTCGATTGTCTCAAATTTTAATTAAAATGTATGCTATTCTTTCGCTTCTATGAATTTGAAACATCATTACTGGTTGTTCGTTCGTTCGTTCGTTCGTTCGTTCGTTCGTGATGTTTAAGATACGTGATAAATTCTATCTGCTTCTCTAATATTCGTCCGAAGGAACAAATCGATGTATTTACGCTTAACGATCTCATGACCGTGTAGCATAGCTGGATTCGTAATTCTAAATGTGCGTTGAATGTTACATTATTAATCCACCTTGGAAATCGGTCGGTAAACTAAACTGTATTCAAAGAGTGCATTGGTTATCCAACGATTTATTTTTTACCAACCGTGCACATTTCGATTGCTGATTCTTCGATCGAATTTGCGATCGTTTCCTTATTATCAATAAATGATACGTTTTTCCTTAAAACAAGGGATTCTCTCTGAAATACGAAATCTCTTTTGCCATTCGTCTTTTCTTTAAGGAAAAAAAAAAAGGAAAAAAAAAAAAAGAAAAAAAAAAGAAAAAGAAAAAAAAGTGTCATATATATTCAATTATCGATATCAAATTCCTCAAATTAATTAATTACAAATGAATAATTTATTCAGTTTGCGATATTAATCCCTATTGATATATTTATTCTTGTAGACAAGAAAGAAGGATAGCAGAATAAACTGTTTACATGTTTCGAATCAAAATTATTTAAAAATATAGAAGAAAAAAATTTTTAATTTAATTTTATTCTTATATTTGATGTATCGCTTAATATTAAATTATGATATTACCATCACAAGAATGAATAATTTGCAATTGAAAAAAAAAAAAAAAATGCATGATATAAGAATTGTGTATTTTGCACAAAAATATGATTTAATGTTATATATATATTTATAAATTATATACATATAAAATTAATTTACATGCAAAAATTTGCATATGTTAAATTATACAACATTTACATATAAAATTAATTCTAATTGATATCTCGTGTTGTCTCGACTCTATTTTGACAGAATTTACATATGAAATTTAATTTATGATATTGTAGCTTTTTATTAAGAGCATATTTTTAATGATCTATTGCCGTTTTGTTAGAATTCTATTTAATCTTTTCAATGATCATATTCGTTGCAATCCATTTCGTTGTTACTGTTCAAATATAATTATAACAATATTATCGAAGATCAGTGTCGCGCAAAACTGTCATTAATGAAAAAAAAAAAAAAATGCTGAAATCGCCAGTATGCGTTAAATTGTGTGGTATGTGAATGAATGAACTCGCATTATGCAATCCTTCTTGTAAATTTTAAATATAACGAATCCTGTGAAAACATTTTTCTCTTTTTGGGCTCAATTTACCTGAGTCATTGGCAGTTCGTGTCAAAAAATAAATTGATTCGTTAAAAGAAGATTCGTTCTGTGTTCATTATTTTAAGATAATCGTGTATCTTATATTAAAAACCTAAATTACGAAAAACATTAAAAATATACAAATTTTTTATTTAATTCATATCTCTTGATCAATTATACTTTAAAAATATTCGTTCATGTGTTATTTAAAAATATTATTATAAATTTGTTAAAACAATTTTTAACAATAATCTTCAATACGAAAAAAATTCTGCCACCTATTGAGGAATTCTAGAAATATATATTTTCATGGTTTATCTATATATTATTTAGTTCATGCTTCGCAAAACGCAAAGTGTGGATTAATTGTGTTTATCAGTATCGTAATTATAATTAGAATTTATAATGCCGTTGGAAAATTTAGAAGAAGAGGGTTTAGAGAAAAATCCCAATTTGGAATTGGCCCAAACAAAATTTTTATTAAGTCTGCCAGAACATAAGGATGATCCATATTTAAAGAACAAACTGTTAGATGCCATTAAAGCAGAAAGTGAGATTGCACTTTTTACATTTAAATTAATTATTTCATTTTATTTATATAATATAAATATAATTTCAATAACAAATTAAACATTCGATATTTAAGATTTAATTGATATTTTTATATAAATAGAAACTAAAGAAATTGTCATAATATTTATTTTAACCTTCTTATTTCTTTTTATTATTAATCATTTCTTTCACATAGTTTTAATGCAATAATTTTCTTTTTCTTTCTTTTCTTTTATTAATAGATATATTTCTTCATTATTAGACAATCACATTTTTCATTATTATTCTTCATTTTCAAATTTTAAATTATATATTTATAAATACATAATATTATATTATTACAATCATATATTAAATTAAAATGATAAATAATGAGAATATTTTAACATTATTTTAAAATATATAATCATTTCTTTCTAGATATGGCTCCATTTTATGAAGAAGTTTGTAAAGATTTGAATTGGCCGGTCGATGATACTCTTTTAACTTCTATGAAAACTAAGAATATGGAACAATTGAAAGAATTAGATGATGCAATTGAAGATGCTGAAAAGAATTTAGGTGAAATGGAAGTGAGAGAAGCTAATCTTAAAAAATCAGAACATTTATGTAGAATAGGTGATAAGGAAGGTTCCATTTCGGCATTCAAAAAAACTTACGATAAAACTGTATCATTAGGACATAGATTAGATATTGTATTTCATAACATTAGAATTGGATTATTTTATTTAGATCATGATCATGTTACAAGAAATATAGAAAAAGCTAAAAGGTATATATATACATATATCTAAATTTGAAAAAATTACTGATTCAATAGAATAATATATCTTAGTTACATCATCTAAATATCATCTTTCTTTTTAGTTTAATAGAAGAAGGTGGTGATTGGGATAGACGAAATCGTTTAAAGGTATATCAAGGAACATATTGTATAGCTGTTCGTGATTTCAAAGAAGCTGCAAATTTCTTTTTGGATACAATTAGCACATTCACTAGTTATGAGCTTATGGATTATAATACGTTCGTGAGATACACCGTATATTTAAGTATGATAAGTTTACCTAGGAATGAACTTAGAGATAAGATTATCAAAGGTTCAGAAATTTTGGAAGTGCTTCATAGTAATCCAGATGTCAAGGATTATTTATTTTCTTTATATAATTGTCAATATGCTGATTTCTTTAAAAATTTAGGTACTAAGATAATTTTTTTATTTAAGCATTGAAATTTTTTAAATCAATATATTATTTTATTCTAATATTTGAATATATTTGCAGCACATGTCGAAGGTTTATTACGTAGAGATTACTTAATTTTTCCTCATTATCGATATTATGTTAGAGAAATGCGTATTCTCGCTTATACACAACTTCTAGAATCTTATAGATCTTTAACGCTTCAGTATATGGCTGAAGCATTTGGTGTTACGGTAGAATATATTGATCAGTAAGTTTTGCAATGATTTTTATTTCTATTATTCCATATTTAGTTATTATTTATTTAATATATTTTATTTATATATATATAATTATTTTTACAGAGAATTATCACGTTTTATTGCTGCCGGAAGATTGCATTGTAAAGTTGATCGCGTTGGTGGTGTAGTTGAAACTAATAGACCAGATAGTAAAAATTGGCAATATCAAGCTATGGTTAAACAAGGTGATTTGCTACTTAATAGGGTTCAAAAGTTATCGCGTGTTATTAATATTTAAGTAAACGGAAAATAAATCATGACATCATATTTTAACATCTACTTATTGTCTGATGTGTTCTTGAAGTATTTGAAATTTTATTATTTTACCCTTTAATTTTGTATCAAAGATTTAATATAATTTTCAATTTTTACGATAGAAATATACATCTTAAATGTCATCTCTGACAAATTCTGATTTTAATTATCCTGTCTTTCCAAATTTTTAATGATTTCTTTGAAATAATTTACAATCGTTTTTTTTCAAACTTAAAAAGATGACACTGATTTTTTTTTTTTGAATATTAACTATTGAATATAACTTGATATTAATCAATGATATATTTTATAATTTCCACTATTATTTGTATTCAAAATATAAAGTCATAAATTATATATTTGACAATATTTAAAATAAGTCTTTTTTTTATAACTTAACTTTTTTATAAGTAATGTTAATTCTTCTATCAAAATATTTGTAAATATATTTTTATAATCTACATATAAAATACAAAAAAGATTATATTTAAGTTTATATATTCAACATAAAAAATAATTGAATTTATGGATGTACAATTTATATGTCCATTTGTAACTATAAAATGTCATGTAAAGTTAATGTAAGTTTTAATATATCATTCAATCGAATTCTCTTTAAAGAAAATATTATTGCATTTTGTAATAATTTTAGGGACAAAAGTCGAAATAAGCAAAAATTTTATATTAAATTTGTTTAGAAGTTTGTTATTAAATTAATAACAATATCAATATTATCAAAATCTATTAATATATATGATTGAGTAATGCTATCAAAACAAAATAATATTTGATATGTTTTTTTAATCGTTGCAGTTCGTATTTAATATTAACGATTTATTTTATTGTAAAATAAAAGCTTTGATGAAGTAAATAACATTACTATATACTACATAATATATATAAAATTAATAAATATATTGTTAATACATGAAAAATTAATTAATTAAAAATTTAAAAAATGTTATCGATAAAAAATTAAAAAATTATTATATATTTCAAATGAACAACAATAAAATTATATATATAATATGAAACGGTTAAAGTTTAATTTTATATCCAAAATGATAAACATATTATATTTTAATCGATTATATAATATATATAAATAATTAATTTAATTAATTAAATCTGATGATCTAATCTAACAATTATTTAATTAATTAACAAAAATTCATTATTCATAGATTAACAAAAAGAATTTTAAAATACGCGCTATACAACTTTCTCGAAATAAAAAATGACGTGACTTTTACTTACATTGTCCATCGATGTTTATCATGTATCAGAAGAGAAGTAAATATATTAAGAAATTAGCATTTTTAAATTGATTTTAATGCAATTTATATGCATGATGTATATATTTTTTATTGAAAAGAAAAGATAAAAATATTATTTCTTTTTTTAAAGAATGTGAAAATTACGATTAATCTAATTAATTATTTTTGAACAACGATACGTTGATTTCATAAACTTTGCATGACGTCTGTTTTCGTCATCATCCAAAAATATCAAGACTTGTCGTGTAAAAATCGATTGATGTGCATTGTAAAAAATTAAATTATTTAATTCAATTTAAAATTGTGTATATTGTAATTATTATAATGGATAAAACAATATCGATAGCCGATGGATGGGAATTACCACCTCTTCGTAGTTTATATGATTTTCTTTTAGAATCCTCACGTTTTCAACTCCCTAATTTTAGAGATTTAGAAAAATGGGGCAATAGAGTAGCAAATAATCTTGTGTATTATCAAACCAATTATCTTTATATGTGTATTGCTATTATATTAGTTGTAGCGTAAGTAAAATAGCATGATTAAAATTTGTTTTGATAAAGGTTATAAATTTTTATGATATTATATGTTTTTAATCATTTAGATCAGTGCATCCAGTGAAAATGATTGTTGGTATAACAGCAGCAATGGCAATATGGGGTGAATGTATTTATTTATTTAGTGAAAAAGAATCATTGCTTAAATTTAAACGAACATATCCCCAAGTTGGAGTAATTCTTACTATTATTTGTGGCTCTTTTGTTATTTATACTATAAATTCAGTTCTTTTTGTATTATTTGGCATTTTATTGTCATTCTGCGGTAAGTTTTTTTTATATAAAGTATATGATAGAAAAGAAAATTATATAATGAATTATTTATAATAATGCAAAACTATAATTAATTTGTATTAATGTAAAGATTTAATGTTAATTTTTTAGTGATTTTTATACATGCATCTTTGAGATTAAGAAACGTGAAGAACAAACTTGCTAACAAAATAGAGGGTATGGGATTGAAACGTACGCCAATGGGAGTTATCTTAAATTATTTTGGTATGAAAGAAGAATTCTTTACATAAATTGGTATTGATTCAATTGTTAATGAAAGGTATACTTTTGTATGTTCTTTCGAAATTATATATACATGCATGCATATGTATATATACATGCATATATATATTTACTTATTTATGACAGTTAAGATCCATTGTTAATCTTAGAATTAGTTAAGAATAGAAAAACTAATATATAATGTTGAGATACGATTTCTGATTATAATTCAATTACTTTTATAATTGTATTACAATACCATAATTTATATGTGATATAATTTCCTTGATATATACTCATTTTATTACATTTTATGTGTAAATTAATAAGTTAAAATTTAAAAATCAATTAATGTCAATAATTGTAGGAATATATAAAATCTGTGATTTTATAATAATGATTTTATATTTTTTACTATTAAATCTATATAATAATTTTACATAAAAAAATTTATCAAATCATGTATTATTTAGTCTGTTTAATATACTTATGTACATAATATATCTGTATTAAATATATTTATTCTTGAATATTATATATTATAATTACATATAACATACATAAAGAAAAAGGTTTATATCATGAATATTTTTAAGATTTCTATTAACTATTTATTGTTACATTAAATTTTGCATTATTATTTCTTATTTCATTACGCAGAACATACGAGTGGTATAACCTTGCGCACACAAAAAACCTGTAATCAATCGCTTCACTAATAATCAGCTTCATACAACAAATTGTAACAACGTTTGGCAGTGAATATGTGTCATTAACAGTCGGATGCTGCTAAAGTCACAGAAAAATGTTTGTGGATAATTAGGTGAGAGTTACATATATAAAAAATTTTACATAGTTGCAAAGAACAGAACTACATTTTGAATTTACTCACACAAAAATTCTTTCTTATCATTAATATCTATATTATAAAATAATAATCATATTTAAGTAGTTGCAACAAATGGATATGAACTATGTAAATTACCCTAAAAATAGGTTGTCTATTTATAAGTCATATGAATATAACTGACATACATTGTACTGAACATATACATGTAATATAAAATAATATAAATAAATAATTTTATGTAATTTGTACAAATCTTACAATATATGTAAGATACAAAAATTTAATATTATCCAATATAAATTTTTTATTCAAATATATAAATAAAATTTAATAATAAAAAAAACTTATTTATTTCAGTCTTTTTTAAACTGAAAACTTATAATTATATGGATATGAAAGTATAGAAACTTATTTTGTAATTAATTGTTTTTGAATGTGTTTTTGAAAAATGAATAATTTCATTTATATAAAAGTCAATCGAATTTCTATAATTTATTCATTTTATGTAAAATATTTTAAGAATTATTGAATATTGAATAATGAATAATATTGAATATTGAATAACAAATATAATGATTTTGGAATTATACATAAATAAATTGAACATTTATGGTCACAATGCATTTCTACATACTTTAAGATTCATAATATTTATCGAACTTATAATATATTTTCTCCCTAATGTAATAAGATAAAAAGTGATACTCGCGCTATAATGTATCATCTGCAATAGAGTATAACATATTTTTTATTATTTAAATATCATTTAATTTTTTGAAACATATACAAACGCACTTACCTAATCGCACCACTATATCTTTGTAATAAATACTGTGTTTGCTGGAAATAAAATCGTATCTGATAAATATGTTTGTGGTGGAAGCGCTCCAATATTTGTTTTCGGAAATGGTACTAAATAAGTATGATTGGTTGATGCATAACCCATATTTTCCATTGTATTTATGAATTTCTATAAAGAAAAAAAAAGTTAATGTATATAATTATATACATTATAATTTACAACTTCTAAATATATTGTTAACAAAAATTTTATAATTACTTCTACTGTATCAGTGGTGGACATTGACACTGTTTCTTTCTTACCATTTGGCAGTCTTAAACAAAGTCTTATAACAGATTCATTATCTATAAGAAAAATATATTTTTTATTAATTTAAAAATATCATTTAATATCATTTAATAAAGTTTAATAAATTAAATTGATTAAATTAAAACGATTTATTAAAATTAATAATTTTTTACCGCTTTTAATTTCGTTAAAATCAGATTTCAATTTATACGATTGCTCATCCTATAATGATAAATGTATATTAATTTTAATTAATTATATATATTAAATTATGTGCATATTTTAATATACCTTTGAACTTGTTTCCTGATTTGCTTCATTTGATTCGTTCATTTTTCTTTTTTTACTTATATTTTCAGATGTATCAAGAGATATATTTGTACTTGAACTTTGAATAGATGTTAGATCATTCTTAATATTTATATTATCTGTATAATAATCTTGTAATATAAATAAAAGAAGTATTAAACATCTAAAATATTTTATAAATATCACTTACCTGTGTCATTTAAATTATCAATTGTATGTTTAAATGGCTTAATAGTACTATTACTACAATCCTATAAATAAAAATAATTATTTATGTAATAATTTTTAAAATAAATAAAAATCAAAACATTTTATTAATAATTTAGTGAATTTAAATTTTTTTTTTCTATACATACTGATGAATTAGATGAAGAACATTCTTTTGTTGTTGTGGCAGTGCAAGTATTCCATTCTTTAGAATGAACTGAATCACTTGATACACATTCCGGGGATGGATGAGAACTTAACATATCATTTAAAGCAGATATTAAAATATCTACAGTAATATGATTGTAAGTTTTCATACATTCTCCTGTTCTAGGATCTATTACTGCTAAATAAGGATATTCATATACATCATATAAATGTACGTAGCGATTTCCATCACTTGTATTTGACAAAACCTATTTAGAAAAACATAATATTATATATATATAATATATATATATATATATTATACATATATTCTATAATCTTAATATAAATTTAAATATATTTAAATATTTTATTATATTAGATAACTTACTTGCCACAAAACAAAATGATCCTTTACAATTTCTTGAATTTGTTGATTGGACCATACATCTCTATTAAGGATTTGACAAGAAAATTCTTGAGAATTTTGAATATTTACAAGTAACCAACGATTTAATGATTTGGCATGTTCACGGGCTTCCATAAAAGAACCCAAAAAGAGAATATCACATGGTGGACGAAATAAATCTTCCAATCTTTTTGATTTGCAATAAGATATTTGTTTAACTCCAGCTACTTTTCGGGCCATTTCTTCTTCTTGCCGTTCTATATAACATTATTATATTCAATAATGATACTATTGAACATAATCTATTATATATTAATAAAATATTAAAATAAAATAATATTTACGAGTCTCTACGGCAAAATCTCTGAATCTGTCAAATACATTAGTGGACAATCTTGGAAGAGAACATATTGGACCAGATGGCACTAATACTTCCTGCATAGGTAAAATAGGAGGTCTCACTTCTGGTTCTGGATCAGGTGTACATAATGGTTCTGGTGCTTGGCTACCATCAAACATTAAACTTATTGCAGTTTCTACATTTCCATCAGCTAATGATAAATATTGACGAGCTGTTGCCTCACTTTCCCCTAATAATTGATATATAATAATTATATAAAATAATTTATTAATATTATTTAAACATAGATTAAGATATAATAAATATGTTATTTGGAAATTTTTCAAACAATAAACATTTATGCAAAATATGCTTATATAATTTTTCATATATTAAATATTAAAATAACGTTACTTACCCGTCACTTCTATAAATTTTTCAATAAGTTCTTGATCCATTATGTTTCTAAATTACAAAGATGTGGAAAATAAAATATATAAATATTAACATAATTTATAAATTAATATTAATTACATGACATTTCATGTCGTTTAAGAATTGATTTTAAATTTAATATTCCGTAATCTTTACATTGTAATGATGTGAAGCGTCGTTCATGTCCTACGTTGAACACAAAAAGGTTGTCTGCACTGTGATTCAATATTCAACGATTTCAGAAATATTATAGTCATAAACAAAATATAAGATAGATCTAATATCACTATATTTTTATAATATACTTTAGTTATATAATTAAGTTTATCTATTTATTTAATATGTAAGTAATTAACAATATTTCATATATCTTACAATACCAGAAGCTAAAATTAAAATTATAATTATAATCAGCATAAAAATAGAGTAAATAAAGACAGAAAATATAAATTTATACAATGAACATTGAGTTCATCCTTTCTTTATTGTATTACATATCTTATAATAATTTACTAATTCTTTTAATTTTAACTAATTATAATAAACTAATTTCAAATATTATATTGTTATAAATTATTATAAATAAATTAATTTAAAATATTATAAATTAAATGGAGTTTCTTTTATGTTAAAATATTTCATAAAATAATATACGTATGTAATAAATACTATTAAAATGAATTTCAATATTTATTTATTGTTACGTTATACTTTAAATTAAATATGTCCTTCATATTTATCATATTCTATGATATTCCAACTTCGTTATATATATATATATATATATATATATATATATATACTACAAATAAAATACAAGAGAAATATAATTTAAAGGAATTTTGCAATTGCGCAGATTTTAAAAATAATTTCTTAAATGTATTTTTATAGATATATGTATATTAAATGAATTTATAGATTTTTTAACTACTATAAGAAGTTAACTGACTAAATATAAATAAATATATGATTAATCATATATGATTCTCTAGAGCGAAAAAAAAGTAAAAGAACAAGTATAAATAAAAAGAAGAAATAGCAAAAAAAGAAAATTGATTAAAAATTAAGAATTAATCATTTAATCTATTTTTATTCTTTTTCCACTATTTTGTTTTTTAATTTTTTGAGCGATGACAATTATAATGTATTTTAATCTTTAATGTAAAAGATATATATATATATATATATATATATATTATATTTTTAACTTTATGATGTATTTCTTTTAGAATAATAACTTCATAAAAATAATTTTTTTTTAATAAATATTTTTTCAAATATTTATATAAATTGCTCATATAAATAATAATTATACGTAAAATGTATTTCACATATGTTTATAAAATATTCCAAATATAACAGAATATTTATTCTATTTATTTGTATTTTATTATTGAAATTTAATTTTAATTCTAGCTATTAACTAATAATTAAATAATAATAATTCCAATGTTTTGTAACTCTAAACCGAATCGGTTATACTAAGAATGATACTAAAGTGATAATAAGATTTTAGAGGTACCGGAAAAAAAATATATTGAATGTATGATTTATTTTATATTTTGCCGTTGTCTTTTTTTACATTTCAATTTTAGATTTTGAATTTGGAGTGACTTACAGTTATAGTTACAAATGACAAAGAATGATTAGTCATGGAGGAATATTTAACTTTGATTCTTAAAGAAAATCGCTTAAAAGTGAACAAAGAAAAACTTGCAAGTAAGAGTTGCTATTTTGCATCTCTTTTTTCTCATAATTTTAATGATTCTCATAACAAGGAACATGTTATTAATTATGACATTGCTTTATATACTTTACAGGTTATTTTTGTGATTTACATTAGATAAGTAGAAAAATTTGTTTATGTTATTATGGTAATTATGTAATTTTTATATTTTTAGAATTTTGTCGAATGGATCCATAATGAGCAACGTGTAGATATTTATTATCATTCCATAAAAGTGTCTATGACAAAGTTTTTACAAGATAATTTTATAGAATTATTGAATTTATTACAGTTGAGTGTATTATTTATCGTTGATGAATTAATAAATGATATTATAGAAATTATAGTTTTATGTTGGTTATTACCAGAGAAAGTAATTGATATATGGTTGTTAGCACAAGAGTTGAACATAAAACCATTACGAGACATTTGTCTGTCTGTTTGTTTAGACCGTTTCAAGGAGCTTCCTTTATCTATGCTTATTGAATTAACTACAGATAATATTAATCAATTAATTCAAAATATTAATGTGAGATCTAGTAAAAATTATTTGTATTTTGTAAGAAATAAATGGATGAAACATCATACGGTAAATAATATTTTTTTTCATATTTATACTTATATTTATGTAACTTTTATGATATATAAAATTTGAGATATTTTAACTACAGATATCAGATACCACAGATATTAAAGAAGAAAGGGAATATAAATTTATAAAGGGTACAGTTGTTTGTGAAAGAGATGATAGTAATGATAACAAAATTGCAAATTTGTATATTTGGGATAATAATATTTTATGTAAATCCATACAATTGAAAAGTATTCAATATCCAGAGAAATGGATAAATGGAATGCAAGTTACTGGTAGAGGTGTGTTTACTAATAAGTTCTACAGATTATTAAAAAAAAAAAAATTTCTAATCATCAGAAATATTGCTTCAGGTTTCAGTGTATATACAATTGGTGGAGAAGTAGGTTTAGAAGGTGGACAATTTAACGAAATTATTTCACGTTATTGCCTTTTATCTAAAAAATGGTATTATCAAGCAGAATTGCCAAATCCAAGGAGACATATGATCGCTGTATTTATAAGCAACAAATTGATTATAGTAGGTGGTGTGGGAAAGCACAGGGTGAAGTTACGTTCAGTTGATATTCTTGATATTCACACAGGTTAAAAATCGAATTGAGAGAATTATTTTTAAAAATTTTGGTTATAATGCACAAACGATTTCAGGTGAATGGAAAGAAGGCGCATATGTCCCTGAATGTTTTACAGAGGTTCCTCCTCATTGTGTTCTGAATGGAAGATTATTTTTTTTGAAATCGACACTTTATATTTATTATCCTGAAGATAATTATTGGCGTATCGTTAAGGGTTTGTACAGTAATCCTAATTTGCAAAGAGTAAATGCACTTCTTACATATGATTCAACGTTATTTTTGATCGGTAAATATGGAAAAATATATTTAAATATAAACTTGTAATACTTGTCTCTTTGTATGAAAACTTTTAACAATTTTCGTAAAATAATAATTTAGATATGGCGATTCTTCTAAGAATCGATATTACAAGAAGAAATTCTGTTTGTAAAAAAGAAGAATGTTTAAAAGGACGCGTTGATCATTCTTTATTAAGTTTTGTCGTATACAAAGATCGTTGGTGCGAGTTAAGATATGTAGAGATTAATCTAACTGGTATAATGATATTAAATGTTTCTGAAAACAATAATCAATTTTTGCATACAGAGATAAAAATGGGCCTTGAAGATTCTATTTCTCCCATGATGAATTGTTTTAATATTATAGATCCCCATACTTTATACGACACTGTTTAATAAAAATTTTTTGTATTTGAATATGATGTTAAATATTTTATGAAATTATAGTATATAAATAAATGATAAAAGGAAAATAAAAAAAATCAAATCAAATTTTATATTTGAATAATTTTTTATTTATCTGAAATTTTGTAACGGAAGCAGTCTTCAAACATGTATAACACGACAGTGCGTACGATTATATGGAATAAAAACGTACATCTCGGCAGTGTTAAATTTTATCGTCTAATCATCTAACAAGATAAAGTGTTGTTGGTGTTTCGACAATATACGAGGATGCTGGTTATCCTGCTATTTGATTATAACGAAAATTTTGTATGTTATACTGCCGTTTGTGTACGATTGTGTATTTAAAATATACTAATTCGTGTATACAGCAAAGCTCGTACTAGCGTATAGCGTGCTATCCGTATTTTTTAACGCTTTGGATTCGTTTTTCATCATATAACATTATTTGTTTTTTTTTTTTTTGTTTTGCGATATGATAAGCACACAAAAAGTAAATATAGCGTTCCATGATAATTTACATATAGAATAGCATGAATACAGTAATTTTCCAATTTTTTTTTTTTTATACACGAGCATTATGTTGCTTATAACCGCAATTATTTTCAAGTTGCACATTTATACAATTCATTTTTACATTTTTTTTTCTTATTGCCCTCCTGATAATATTTTAGAAACTGAAAAAAGATGTATTAAAAGAAATAAATATTGAAATTAGCGATCGATATTATGCTACTTTATATAGAAGAAATGATATGGACGTAACGTAAAAAGGAGAAATAGAAATTTTCGTCAAACCTTATTGCATCGTGACTTGTCATGTATGAAATCAGCGATTTCATTATTCATTAGCACTGGTAACATTCAGGGCGAAAGCAGCATTGGTCTCACCCTTTTTACCAATCGCACGAGCAACATACTGACCCACATCACTAGCTGTACATGACTTAATACGCAACTCAAACGATTTGTCACCATCTGAACTGAACAAATATCTGCTGCTAGATTCTGGGAGCGCTTTCCCATCTTTCAACCACGTTACTGTAACATTACAAATACAATAATATTTATTTGTATAAAAAAAAAAAAGGGGAAAAAAAGGAAAAAAAAATTACCAACGTTCTAAAACGTATATTAAATTTTTACAATGGAAAGAAATATTTTTGCTTACCTTTCAAAGGCGCGGTTTCAGTCTTGCATACGAATGTAACTGATTCGCCTTCGCTTACCGTTGCAGATTGTGGGAATGTCGCGAAGACTGGACTTTTCGGTTCCTCGTTTGGAACTATAGATAAAATTGCAAAATAAGAAGACATTTGCTTGATTACTTAATATATGTACAAGTAAAATAAATCATTCGAAAAATAATCGTTAATTTACCAAGAACATTTAATGTGCACGATGAGAAGCTTTCTCCTGCATCATTGAATGCCTCGCAGGTATAAGTACCAGAGTCTTCGGGGAAGATTTCGGCAATGTTCAATTTATAAATATTAGCTTCGCTGCTGTACTGGAAGTCTTTGCTAGGTTTGATTTCCTTATTGTTATGTAACCAGACCACGTCGAATTTTTTCGCACCGATTATTCTACAACTCAAGGTTACAGGTTCACCATCCTTTACGAACATACTGCTCACATGGTCTACGATCTTGGGAGGTTTATCATCGGTCTTTTTCTTCGAAGATCCACTCGTCATAGCTAAAATGCACGCATATTTATACAAAAATTCTTATCTTGTATTAGCAAAATGATTTTTTACTTACGTTTTACCGTTAATTTGCACGAGGTAGTTACGGTACCAATGCTGTTGCTTGCTTGACAAGAATATTCGCCCTCATCTTCAGGGAATACTTCGTTGATAACGAGAGTCGCGACACCGCCTTTATATTTTAAGCTCATGATTCCTGACGAACTCAGCGTCTAACGGAAAATGCTTATTAATTTTAAATTACAAAAATTCCATTTCAATATCATATACTTGCCTTGCCATTCTTGGACCAAGTTACTTGTGGTTCTGGATCACCGTCAACATTTACGCTAAGTTCTAACTGTTCGCCGTCATTAATAGTGAGATCGCTCAATTTCTTTGTGAATTTTGGTGCTCTCATAGATTCGTCCGGAGGATCTTAAGAAAAATCAGATTGTTTATTCGACGATACAATTATTTCGAAGAATACAAAATATTTTACTTACAGATCAATTCTTTCGTCGTACTTCTAGAACGAGATGGACTGCCGGTGCTATCAAGTCCATATTTCTTGACACTTCGTTTTTCTGTACTAGAGTCTGTAGCCTAAAAAAATTATACGCATCAAATATTCATCTTTCTTGCCTTTTTTTTAACGGATGCAATAATACTTTTTTTCTTTAGACTTACTTTATACGAAAATGAACTCGAGGAAGTGTTCTTGGCGGAAGAACTACTGTAGTTGTAACCCTGAGTGGTTGTAGAACTGTATCCACTATATCCACCAGCTTTATGCACTGTCACGATCGGCGGTGGTGCCGGTTTCAGCGGTTGCTCGATGAATTTTCGATCTAATAAAAAGATACAAATTTCTTTTTCCATTGGTAATTAACAAATGGATTATCATCAGATAAATTAACAAAATTAATTTTAAATTTGAATCGATAGGAAAATTAAAAATAATAAGGACTCTTTACCCCCGGAATGTAGGAGATCGTGCGCTAATTTAACTTGTTCCTCAGTTTCTCCAGTGCCTGAAAAAATTTTTTACAAGTGAATATCTTGTGACGAATATACGAATGAAAGGAAAAAGAAAAAGGAAAGTAAACTAACAATATACATTATATTTATACAATGGTTAAGTGAATCTCTTTTAAATTACCTTCGACAATGACTACGCAGCTGGTTTCGTCCTTTCCATGAACGTTGGTCGCGACGCAACGATATTTACCGCTATCTTCCGGTTTACAGTCGATTATTTCCATCGTGACCACACCGTCCGCGTGCGTCATCGGATAATGATATTTCGACAGTTCTTCTCTATCTTTGTACCATTTGACCGTTGGTGATGGATTGCCACTGAGGCAGCAGAGAAGTTTGCACGTTTGCCTGACTTGGATGACACGTGGTCGAAGAAGGAAGGTAAAGCTCGGTGCCGATTCAATAGTTTCTAACCAAACGTTGTAACCAAGTGGCTCTCTTCTTCGAACTGGATGTAGTTCTGGTCTGTACTTTGGAATCTCTTTAGGCAAAGCTGTAAAAATAATCGAGAGGAATAATCCCTGATCTACTTACTCTCTACAACGAGAACACAAAGCTTTTTAAAACGCTTACGTTGCACATTGAGGAAAACGACTTCCTCTCTGTAGCCATAATGATTCTCCGCTCTGATCACGTATTCCCCTCTGTCCTCCAGTTTCACCCTGTTGATAATGAACGTATAATCGTCGCCGTGATATCGTTTCATGAATTTCACGGATTGGCGGAGCTCCTGATTGTTGTGGAACCACGTAAGTGTCGGAGAGGCGATCGCGATCACGCGACACGTGAATTTGACGCTTTGTCCTTCGTACGCGAACGCACTTGTAGGTTTGATAACGAATCTGGGTGCCGCTTGTCGCCGATCTACAAAAAAGTGATTTTACGTGAGAAGAAAATTATGAAGAAAAATTATTCTTTTTCCTGGAACGACTATTCCTTACCGAAGCAGGAATCGTAGATCTTGTATTTGTCAATCAACAATTTCCTGAGCGAAGAATATTCGGCTAATCGACCAATGGGAAGAACATATTTATCCCAATTCTCATACTTGGCTCGTAGCCTGTCTCTGAAGTTCAGATATCGACTGCTCGCGATCGGTGTCGTGCGATTACTGTGATCGCCCGTTAACCATGGATGAAGAAGACATTCGTGGGCAGTCATGCGCTTTCTAAACGGGAAAATATATTTTTAAAATGCGCAAAATTTTATAGAGTATAATATATACATTTTTAACAAAGCGACATACTCTTTGTTCTTGATAAGTAATCGTCTAATGAAGTCTTTGCCTTCTTCGGATACATCGCGGAACGCCTCTTCGTCAAAGTCCCAATCGCAAGCTTTCACATTCTTCAACGTCTCGATGTCATTGTCTCCGGCAAACGGTGAAAGTCCGCTCAACCTGTAAAATTCATTTTTTTTTTTTAATCGAAAAAAGCGAAAGGGACACGCGGACGAAAATGATCAAGTATCGAGTATCATTCGCTTACAAAACATAGGCCAAAACGCCGCAAGCCCACATATCCGTGTAGAAACCGACCGGCTCGCGTTCCACGATTTCTGGCGCGGCAAATTCTGCCGTGCCGGTGCTGATTTTCACCACCTCGTTGGGATCGAGTTTCGTGGCCAAACCAAAATCGATCAATTTCACGTTGGTGCTGTTACGCGTCTGGCACATGATATTCTCAGGTTTGATGTCTGAAAGGGGAAGAAGAGCGAATTTAATATCAGAACCACTTTCTTATTGCACACATAAATCCAGGGTAAAGAGAATATTTTTCTCTCACCTAAATGTATAATGTTCTTCTCGTGCATGTGTTTCACGCCTTCGCAAATCTGTCTCATGTAGTTGATAACTTCTGCCTCGGACATGGTGTAACCTTCTGCCGTGATTCTCTCGAACAGTTCACCACCGGATAAGCTGCGAATGGAAGAAATTAGATGAGCGAGAGAAAATGAAAAGAAACATGCAACGACATGACACTTACAACTCGAAGATCAGAACCATCTCGTCATCGTCCTCGAACGCGTCGTGAAGATTGATCAATTTCGGATGATGGAGTTGATTCATTATGTCAATTTCCTTCCTAATTAGCTCCTTCTCCATCGCATGGGAGACTGGAATAAATTTAGCCGCGAATATATTCCCGGTCGATCTCTCACGACAACGGTGGACCACCCCGAACGCGCCAGTTCCTATCTCCTCGAGGATGTCGTATCTGTCGTATACGGAGATGTGCTTGATCTCGACAGGCTGGGGCACGTATTTGCTGTAAACGTCGAATACGAATTGATCGTAATCCCGCGGCTTCTCGTCGCTTCGTCCCCGGATCTTCTTCCCCGTCTCGTCCACCTTGTACTCCTTCTGTTTGAACTCCCTCTTGACCGTGCCCTTGGTGGTGATCAACGGCGTCACCTCGCTGGGATCCGATCTCCCGTAAATATTCTCCGCGCACACCCGGAAGTCGTATTGGTGGCCCGGGCTCAACCCTGTGACAGCCATCGAACAGAATCTCGTGTTACCGACCCTGATCCAACTGGTCATCGGGTGTTCCCTCTTCTCGACCAGGTAATTGGTGATGTTGCTGCCTCCGTCCCAGACGGGCGGTTTCCAGGTCAGAGCCAACGAGTCGTGGCCGACGTTGTCCACTTGAGGGAACCTTGGAGGGTCCGGCCTGTCGCTTATCTGTATCTTGATGATGGCGCTGTCTTGGCCCAGGTCGTTCTCGGCCGTGATTCGATATGGGCCGGAATCTATACGATTTCCGTCTATTATCGTGAGCACCGCGTGCCTCTCCTTCACCTCAACCGTGTAATGTCCCCCTGACTCGATCAGCTCTCCCTCCCTGACCCAAGTTATCTTCGGTTTCGGGTAGCCGGTGAACGGGATCTTGATCACCACGTTCACCCCCTTGTCGAAGAAGGCCGTGTCCCTGAACCTCGGAGGCACGTTCAACTTGGGCGGGGTCTTGATCAGAAGTTCACCCTTGGTCGACTTGACGCCGCACTTGTTCACAGCCCGGCAGAAGTACTCGTCCGCGTCCTCGCCGAACACGTCGTGGATGATCAGGTTGTGCACATCGCCCTCCGAGTATATGTTGTAACGGGACCCGGTCACGATCTCACGGGCGCCCTTGAACCAAGTGATGGTCGGCCTCGGGACGCCGACGATCTTGCACTGGAAGTGGGCGTTGTGGTTCTGCACGCAGCTCACCTTGTGCAACGGTTGGATCACCTCGGGCGGCTTGGCCGCCTGCGGGTCGGCTATCTTCACCGAGGTCGAGGCCTTCGACTCGGGGCCGAGGCCTGCAGCGTTCTGGGCGAACACGCGGAACTCGTACTGCCTTCCCTCGATCAGGTTCGTGACGTTGATCTGGGTGGGCAGGCAGATGATCACGTTCACGCGTACCCACGCCTGGCTGCCCACTTCGCGTTTATCGATCCAGTACCCTTGGATCTTCGACCCGCCGTCCGTCTCCGGCTTCTCCCACGACAGGTTCACGAAATCTCCGCCCACCTCGGTCACTTTCGGCGTGCCAGGCGGGCCGGGCGGGTCGAAGGGCGCTTTCGCTTTGACGGGGTTGGTCCCCTCGAGGGGGGGGCCCATTCCGTTGTCGTTCACCGCCATCACGCGGAACAGATACTCCTGGCCCTCGGTCAGGCCCTGGACCACGAAGCTGCAATCCTTGCAGAACGAGGAGGCGATGATCCAGTGGGCGTGGCTGACGTCGCGACGTTCCACCACGTAGTGGGTGACGCGGACGCCGCCGTCGAACTTGGGAGGGCGCCACGAGACGGTGCACGTGTGCTTGTTCACGTCGGTCACCTCGAGCGGCTCGCTCGGCGGACCGGGTAGACCGGTGATGCACACGTTGAACGAGCCGCTCACGCTCCCGCTGTCGTTCGTTATGGAAACGTCGTACACGCCCGCGTCGTCCTTCTCGATATCCTTGATGAAGATGATCAGGTACTCGTCGAACACCGTGTACTTGATGTGGCTGGTCTCCACCACCTTTCGGCCATCTTTCTTCAACGTGACGTCCATCGGTTGATCCCCGCTGTAGTAAATCTTGATCTTGGTGTTGTCGTTTTCTGCAAGGTAAAGGATGTCGGGCATGCGCTCGATGCGTGGCGGCGAGCCGATCTTCAGTCGACACGTGGTCGTGGCCAGGCCGAGCGGATTCGATATTTGACAGCTGTAATCTCCCGTATCCGAGTCGGAAACGTCGCTTATCACGAGCCTGTAAATTCCATCGAACGCTTCTGCGCGGAATCGGCCGCCTATCGTGATCTCTCTTCCGTTCTTCAACCACCTGAAAATATAATAACGGGTTACGGATCTAGTGATTTAAGAATACGATCTAGTTATTTTATTGGGTTGGCAACTAAGTAATTGCGGATTTCGCTCATAGATGGCTTCGGTTGAATTTTTTAGTGAGTTTGCTGGCGTAGTAAAACAAATGTAAAACGCGTTTTGTTGTTTCATAGTTGGCAATTCAGCTGTCAATCGGTAAAAAAAGTTTTTTGATAGATTGCGTAGTTTTTGTTTGGCGTTCGTTGAAAAATGGAAAATCGAAAGGAACATTATCGTCATATTTTGCTTTTTTATTTTCGCGAAGGGAAAAATGGCGACGAAGCCTTAAAAGAACGTCAGTGTCAAAATTGGTTTGACAAATTTCGTTCTGATGATTTTTCACTCAAAGACGAAAAACGCTCTGGTCGATCTAATCAAAGCAATAATCGATTCGGATCGTCACAGTACAACTCGTGAGATTGCAGAGAAGCTTCATGTATCGCGTACATGCAGCAAAAACCACTTAAAACAACTTGGCTATGTTCAAAAACTCGATACATGGGTTCCTCGCGAACTGAAAGAAAAGCATTTAACGCAACGCGTTAACAGCTGCGATTTGCTAAAGAAACGTAATGAAAATGACCCATTTTTAAAACGACTGATAACTGGTGATGAAAAATGGGTTGTTTACGACAATATCAAGCGGAAAAGATCGTGGAGCAGGCCACGTGAACCAGCTCGAACAACATCAAAAGCTGGTATTCGTCGAAAGAAGGTTTTGTTATCAGTTTGGTGGGATTACAAAGAAATTGTCTATTTTGAACTCTTACTACCCAATCGAACGATCAATTCTGTTGTCTACATTGAACAACTAACGAAATTAAACGATGCGGTTGAAGAAAAGCGGCCCGAATTGACAAATCGAAAAGGTGTCGTATTCCATCATGACGATGCAAGGCCACACGCATCTTTGGTCACTCGGCAAAAATTATTGGAGCTTGGTTGGGATGTTTTGCCACATCCACCATATAGTCCTAATCTTGCACCATCCGATTACTTTTTGTTTCGATCTTTACAAAACTCCTCGAATAAAAAAAAATTTCAATAACGATGATGATATCAAGTCGTACCTGATTCAGTTTTTTGCTAATAAAAACCACAAGTTTTACGAACGTGGGATTATGATGCTGCCTGAAAGATGGCAAAAGGTCATTGATCAAAATGGGCAATGCATTACGGAATAAAGTTATTTAGCTCCACGAAAAAATTGTCTTTGATTTTCTAAAAAAAAATCCGCAATTACTTAGTTGCCAACCCAATGTAATGAAATTAAGAATCGTTGAAAAACGATTTCGAACCTTGCAGTGGGCAACGGTTTCCCGGTTGCCTCGCACTCGAGCACGCAAGTCTTGCCTAGCGGCACGTTGGTGCTGATCGGCAGAGTTCTGACGAACTCGGGCTTCTCGCCGCCCTCCACCTCGCAGATCTTGACCGGCGTGGTGCAGGAGCTCGGCTCCGACCTGCCGGCGGCGTTCACCGCGAAGATGCGGAACTCGTAGTCCCCGCGCTCGATCAGGTGGAGGACGGTGTACTCGGTGTCGGTCACGTTGTACTCGTTGCACTTGGCCCAGATCGCGCTTCCGACCTCGCGCTTCTCGATCACGTAGCCCGTGATCCGGCTACCCCCATCGGAGATGGGCGCCTCCCACTTCAGGTCGACGTAGTTCTTGCCAACCTTGACGACTTGGGGGGTACCGGGTGGCGAGGGCACGTTGAACTTGCTCTTCAGCTTGAACGGCGGCGAGGACGGGCTCGGCTTGCTGAAACCGGCCGCGTTCTTCGCCCGTATCCTGAACTCGTACTCGTGCCCGCTCAACAGATTGTAGCAAATGTACGTTGTGTCCTTGACCAGGTAATCGTTCGCCACTCGCCACTGAGCGTCGTCGGCCGGGTCCCGGAACTCGATCTTGTAACCCTGAAAAGAAAGGATTGTTTATCTTCATCTATTATTATATAATTTATTATTAACATATTATTATATTCATTATTGTTAACATATTATTATATTAATTTTTGTTAACATATTATTATATTTATTATTGTTAACATATTATTATATTTATTAATTAATTTATTTATTATTGTTAACATATTATATTTATTATTATTAACATATTTATTATTGTTAACATATTATTATATCTATTATTGTTAACATATTATTATATCTATTATTGTTAACACATTATTATATTCATTATTGTTAACACATTATTATATTCATTATTGTTAACACATTATTATATTCATTATTGTTAACATATTATTATATTCATTATTATTAACATATTATTATATTCATTATTGTTAACATATTATTATATTCATTATATTATTATATATATTATTATATATATATTATTATATTCATATTATTATATTCATTATTGTTAACATATTATTATATTCATTATTGTTAACATATTATTATATTCATTATTATTAATATATTATTATATTATTATTATATTATTATATTATTATTATTAACATATTATATTCATTATTATTAACATATTATTATTCATTATTATTAACATATTATTATATTCATTATTATTAACATATTATTATATTCATTATTGTTAACATATTATTATATTCATTATTGTTAACATATTATTATATCTATTATTGTTAACATATTGTTATATCTATTATTGTTAACATATTATTATATTTATTATTGTTAACATATTATTATATTTATTATTATTAACATATTATTATATTTATTATTAATATATTATTATATTTATTATTATTAATATATATTATTATATATTAACATATATTATTTATCTTCCTTCAGAGAACCTTGAAGGGATATTTGTCCTTTACCTGGACACGGGATCCACCGTCGGATATCGGGCGAGTCCAGACCAGGGTCGCGTTCGACGTGTCCCAATCGATGACGCGTGGTTGTCCAGGCGGATCGGGGACCGTGAACGGGAATTTGGCGGTGATCGGCTCGTCTGCTTGCAACGGTTCCGATATGCCGTATTGGTTCTCAGCGCGAACGCGGAAGTTGTACTGGCGATTCGGCTCGAGGCCGATCACGTCGTAGTGGGTGTTCCTTACGAAACTACTCAATTTCACCCAGTACTGAAATCGTTGATATACGTTAATAAACGTTCTTGAGAGGAAAAAGAGAAATGGCAGGTACTCACGCCAGCTGGATCTAATTTTTCCACTATGTAATTCGTAACGGGCGAACCACCATCGTCGAACGGAGCTTTCCAAGATAACGTGCACGTTTCGGGGGTAATATCGGAAATATCGAGCGGTCCTTGCGGAGGAGATGGTTTGTCTATATAAAAAAAATACAAAATTGATACAAATTCTTGATATCAATTTCGATGAATTTCGCGCGAATACTCACCGACCACGAGAACTCTGCACGAAGCAGAATCGGTACCGACAGTGTTCGTGAGATAGATGGTGTACGTTCCCGTGTCGGATCTCTTTGCCTTTTTGTTGATGAACTGGGACGCGATGTCAGTTGTGTCGAATTTGATTCTATCGCTGGTGAGCACTTCTTCGCCGTTGATGGACCAGCTTGGCCTTGGTTTCGGATTCGCCGTGAATGGTACGGTTATCGTGAACGGTTCACCGGCGATCACCGTCATGTCGCGAATACTGAGATCAGACGTGATCCTTGGCGGGACTGGAAAAAAAATTTGTGCGAATGATAAATGCATTTAAGCGTCATATATCGATAGAGCATTTCGGTTCGAATCGAAAAACGAAAGACACTCACACGGTGGCGCACTGGCCCTGATAACGTCCGAATTGGAACTCCACGGTCCGCGTCCTGCCGCGTTCTCGGCCGCGACGCGGAATTCGTAGTCGTGATTCTCTATGAGACCGGTGACTCTACAAAAATTGATTAATCGATAACAATACCGACTAAGCGCTCGATCGGTAAAGCAGGAATTACCTGTAATTAGTTTCGTGGACGAGAGATGGCGTTGCCTTCACCCATTTGTCCTCGCTCAACAGACGCTTCTCGATAACGTATCCGAGGATAGGTGAACCACCGTCGTGGCGAGGCTTCGTCCAGGTAATCGTGATACTATCCTCCGTCGTTTCGACGCCCTTTGGCGTTCCAGGTGCCCCAGGTGGGTCGAACGGATGCCTGGCCTTGATCGGATCCATCGTGGTCACAGGATCCGAGGTGCCATATTGATTTTCGGCCATTACTCGGAATTCGTACATACTTCCGACCGTTAGATTTCTCACTCGGAAGAACGGTGTCGTCACGTAGCTGCTCACCTGTCGTGATAAGAGAGAAAAAGTGAACGAAAGATATCGCGAAACGAAACGTGCCGAGTTTCCAACATTGTAACACGCGTAATACCTTGGACCACGAGCCCTTCGGTTCTCGTTTCTCGACGACGTAGTTCGTGATGTCGGCTCCGCCATTGTCTTTCGGTGGGTTCCAGAATAGCGTGAGAGCATCACCGCCAAATTCATCGGCGTGAAGATTCTCGGGTGGATTTGGTCGATCCAGAACCTTAACGTTTATTGTAGCGGTGTCGAAGCCCGAGGAATTGCGTAATTGAAGACGGTATTGTCCACCGTCCGAACGTTTCGCATTTTTCACCACGAGACTGCAAACAAGAGAAAACTCATAATCGATTGATTCGTAATTGCGACGATCAATTTGTAACGGAGTGATCGATAAATACCTAGCGTAATCGTCGCCCAATTGTTGGTGCACGCGTGGTTCGGTCTCATCTTTGATAACGTCGTTGGCATACCAAGTGGCAGTGGGTTTGGGGAAACCAATATAAGGCACGTGTATGGAGAAATCTTCGCCGGCACGGACGGTAATGTCGCGAACCCCTCCGAGATCCATGACAGGCTTGTTGGGTTGTTCCTCGATAACAATCGGATTGCTCGGCCGACTAGGATCGCTGTTGCCCACATCGTTCACGGCTATCACTCTGAACAGATATTCTTCTCCCTCGGTGAGTTTTGGCACTGTGTACACGTTGGTCGGTATAAGGGCGCCATTAACGTCATCCCATTCGTCCTGGCCTCTCTGCTTCATCTGAATGATATAACCTCTAATTTTGGCGCCACCGTCGCTGCGTGGCGGCCGCCAACTTAACGTCACCGAATCTTTTGTGATTCTGTCGGGTTTCGGTGGTTCGGGAGCATCAGGACGAACTGAAACGCAATAATCGAGTTTTTTCCGACTATTTCTTTGAAAAAGTTATACATTTGTTGTGTCTATTGTACTTACGACGTTGGTGTCCAGCGGTAATAGGCTCGGTTGGCTTACTGGGTTTGCCAGGTCCGGCTTCGTTGACAGCGATGACACGGAATTCGTATTTAGATCCCTCGTGAAGATCTTGTACCGTGAACGTTGTATTCGGAGTGGGATAATTGTTGACTTTGAGCCACTCGCCACCCCGTTCCCGTCTTTCCACGTAATATCCTGCGTTAGAGGTTAGGTTTTGAATCATTACATCAACGTTTGATTCACGTGAAATATACGTTTCTACGAAACAAAAGGGAGGAATGTCCAACCTGTGATGGGCTTGCCACCGGTATTGAGCGGTGGATTCCAGAAAAGACTGCAACTGTTGGGCGTGTACCCGAGAATTTCTGGTTGACTGGGAGCATCCGGCGGATCGTACGGGCTCTTGGCGATGACCGGTTTGCCTTCCAATGGTTCCGACACACCGTACATGTTTTCTGCTCGCACTCTGAACACGTATTTCTTGCCTTCGGTAAGACCTTTGGCGGTGTAACTCGTTCTCGGACAATATCCGGGCGTTTGCCGCCAGTTGTCGGTTCCATAGTCCGATACTTCGACGATGTAATTGGTTATGTCGGATCCACCGTCGTCCACGGGTCGGTTCCACGACAACGAAACGGATTCTTGCGTGGTGCCGGTGTATTGAAGCGGGCCTTGAGGTGGTCCCGGTCTGTCGACCACGATCACCTCGATATCGGCCGAATCTTTACCGTGCTCGTTCGTTGCCGTAATCGTGTATATACCGCCATCTTCTCGGACGGATTTTTCGACCAGCAAGTTGGTACGATCGCTCTTGGTTTCGGTCTGAAAGGTTATTCGAAGAAAAGAGGTTAAAACTACTCGCTCGAAAACTGTAAACTCACTCGATTAAAATTGTAAAAATCTTCAATCAAACTTACCGATATTCTCAGAGTTTCGAAGAGAGGCTTTCCATCCTTGGTCCACACGATGGTGGGAGTCGGTGCACCGGACAGTGGAATGTTAACGTTGATTGGTTCTCCGGCACGAACTTTGATCTTGCGTCCGATTAACGCGTCCAGATTCAATTTCGGCTTTTCTTTCATCGGCTTGGCGATAAATACGGCGGACGTGTCGCTAGGTTTGCCCGCTCCAGCTGCATTTATCGCGGTCACCCGGTACTCGTATTGATGACCCTCGGTCACGTGGTCGTCGTAGTATTCGGCGTATCTTGCAGGCTCCTTGGTCAATTTCAGCCATCGACCAGTCGCACGATCGCGTCGCTCCACGTCGTAGCCAATGATCTTCGATCCACCGTTGCTGATCGGCGCCGTCCATCTGATCTTTATGTGATCCTTGTCCGCGTCGACGCATTCCGGCTTGCCAGGTTGTCCAGGTGCGACTGAAGGTAAAATGATATACGATAATATAATTCTTAATCTCGACTACGCGTTGATAAATTAAATTTAAAAAGGTTTACCGAATTGGTTCTTGGCGACGATCGAGTGGTCGGTGGTGAGCGGATCCGAGCGTCCCTGAAGATTTTCCGCGCTTATTCTGAACTCGTAGGTCGTGCCTTCGAGCAATCTCGGTACCGTGGCGTGGGTGTACTTAGGATTGACGTGAGTTATTGCCGGAACCCAACCACCGCCATGGGTCAAATCACGTTTCTCTATTATGTATCCACTGTGAAACGAACAATATATTATTTTTCTCTTCCATAACCAATTCACGTCTTACGTTATATTCACTCACGTGATCTCGCTACCGCCATTATCTTTGGGCGGTTTCCAAGACAAGGTGACCGATTGACTGGTGATCTCTTCGTATTGCAGAGGGCCTTCCGGCGGACCTGGCCTGTCGAGAACGATCACCTGGAAACTACCTTCGTCTATTCCGCTGCTGTTCTTCAACAACAAGTGATACAGTCCAGAATCGGATCTCTGTGCGTTGACCGTGTGAACGATGGTATGATAACCTATCGAGGTAACTGTCGTTCTCTTGTCACTTTCCAATTCTCTGCTACCAACCGTCCAAATGACTTCCGGGGTTGGTTCACCGATAAAATCGATATCTACGTGGAAGATGAGGCCAGCCTTGACCCGAATATCTTGCAGAGGCGTCTTGATCTTGGGAGCCACTGAAATATCAGTTTTGGATAAGAAACGTTGCTTTGGAATGAATAAAGTAAAATCACACTACTCACGGTAACGTGGTTTGGCAGTGACCAGGTCGCTTGGCTCAGAGGGTTCAGATTGTCCAGCAGCGTTCACTGCAATCACGCGGAACTCGTATTCTTGTCCTTCGGTCAAGTCGGGCACAGTGGCGTTCGTCTGGGTTGGAGGAACGTGAATCGCGTTCACCCAATATGGGCTGCCTTTCTCCTTCTTCTGAACTATATATTCCGTTATCGGGGAGCCACCATCGCTGCTCGGGACTGGCCATTGCAAGTCGACGTGATCTTTGTCCCAATCCGTGATCTGTGGTTTTCCAGGAGCGTCCGGTTCGTCTGAATCGAATATTTACAATAAATCCATTGCGACAAATTTTTAATTTAATTTTTAAGTGTACAAAGTGTAATACCAACCGAATTCATTCTTGGCAACGATACTCTTTGGCGCTTCGAGGGGATCAGATTCTCCTATCGTGTTCACAGCTTTAACCCGGAAAAGATATTCCTTGCGATGGGTCAATCTCGCCACTTCGTGACTAAGTATCATGCTCATCCCAGCATCTGACCAAGTCCCTCGTGACAAATCCATCTTTTCGATAACGTAGTGTAATATGGGGCTGCCTCCGTCGTCCAACGGATGGCCCCAAGCCAAGTGACAACCTTCTTTGGTGATCTTGCTGATTTCGAGAGGCTTCTGAGGTGGCGATGGTCTGTCGAGGACTGTGACCCTGGCGCTTGCACTGAAACGGTACGTTCATTTTACTAATCTGTCCCATTTGCACGTACATTGGATGACTCCAAGGACGAACAATGATTACCTGAACTTTCCATGCTCGTTCTCCAGGGTCAGAGTGTACCGACCGGTGTCGGATCGTACAGAGAATGGAATTTCGAAAGTAGTCTCCGTACTTGTGGTGTACATCTCGTGGCGAGAATCGGCCATGATCACGGCTCCGTCAACGGACCATGTAGCGGTGGGTTTGGGCGATGCTTGAATAGGGATGATGTAGTTGATTTTCTGCCCAGCACGGACAACCAGATCGCTCAACGCGTGCGGATCGAAGGATGGTGCAACTGCGTGTGGAAACAAAACTTATTATAATTTGGAATGAAGTAAAATGAAAAATAAAAGGACAAAATCGATTACTCACGGAAACGTGGTTTCGCGACGATTGGAGAGGAGGCCTCTGACGGCTCGCCAGGACCTGCTTTATTCACGGCAATAACTCTGAACTCGTACTCTTGGCCCTCGACCAGATCTGGAACTCGAGCGCTGGTCTTAGCTCCGTCGATCTCCAAAGCCTTCTCCCATTGGCCGAAGCGGGGCTTCTTTTCAACGATGTATCCCGTAATCGGTGATCCGCCGTCCTTTTTGGGCGGTGTCCATTCCAAATCGACCCGGTCCTTATCCCAGTCGGTGGCCACGGGCGTTCCAGGCTTGTCGGGCTTGTCGTACGGATCTTTAGCCGTGATGGTGTCCATGCCTGTGAGCGGCAAGGACTCGCCTTGCTTGTTCACAGCGCGCACCCGGAATTGATAGTCGTGACCCTCGATCAAGTGATCCACGTGGGCGTAAGTGGACGTAGCTTCCGCTACGGGCACCCATCTCATGTTCTCCGTATCCATCTTCTCCACCTGGTAGTAGAGGATCTCGGAACCGCCGTCGTCCTTCGGTGGACGCCATTTCAGATTGCAGCCGTTCTTCGTCACTCCGTCGATCTTGAGGGGCCCTTCCGGCGGAGATGGCACGTCGAGCACGTTCACGGTCAGGGTGGCGCTGTCCTTGCCGTTGATGTTCCTCGCTTCCAGTGTGTACACGCCGGAATCGGAACGCCTTGCCTCCATCACGCGTACTTTCGTGTTGTAATCTTCGTTCACGATCTTGATGCGGTCGTTGGACAAAAGTACCGTGCCCTTCAGAGACCATTCCTTGCTCGGTGGCGGCTCGCCGATCACGGGAACGTCGAAGTCGTAGAAACCACCCGCTTTCACTTTTACGTCCAGCATGTATTTTCTGTCGATCTTTGGTGGAACTGAAAACGAAATTTTATATAAATTTTTGTTATAGGTATATATGTATGTAAAGAAATCTCGTAGGACAACATAGAGGCAAGAAGTCTTTCTAGGAGTACCTATCTTCATTTCAAGACACTTCTATTCTAACACCATACATTACATAATAAAAGAAGTATAATTTGAATATTCAAATTATGTTAGCATGATCATTGGTTTTGATATAATATATATGTATACAATTAATTACTCAAATACAAGATTGCATTTATAAATTAAATTATTGTTACAAGTTGTGGCTTATATATATTATATCAATAGAATTCTCTAGAAGACTTAGATATGGAGCGTTGTTTGTGACAAATAGTAGAAACAAAAATGCATATGAAAATAGGTGTTTCCTTTGAAATTATTCATTCAGATCCACGAGACTTCTTTCCAACAGTGGATAAGCGTAAGAGGGAGATAATTACGATTCTTGGGTCGAGCCAAGTGAGATTTGGAAGCATCGGACGGCTCGCCAGGTCCGGCTTTGTTAACCGCTCTGACGCGGAATTCGTAGTGAATACCCTCGACCAGATCGTTCACTTTTCCACGATTCACGTCACCCTCGACCTCTGCGCATTTCTCCCAGTTCGGATTATACTTGTCCCGTTTCTCGATTATGTAACCGGTAATGGGCGAGCCACCGTCTTCCTGTGGACGATCCCATTGAAGCTCGACGAAGTCAGAGTCGTAGTCGCTGACCACAGGTGTGCCAGGTTTCCCAGGTTCGTCTGAAATACCATCGATCCATTAGTTTAAAAAAGTACATAGATATACATAGCAAGATATGAAAGAGATTGACTCACCGAAAGGATTTTTAGCCTCGATGCTCTGCATCGCGGCCAACGGTTCCGATTTACCCTGTTTGTTCACCGCCCGAACACGGAATTTATACTTGTGACCAGGCGTCAATCCCTCAACTTGCAACGAGGTTTGGGGTCCGTCCGTTTCTCCTGCCGGCACCCAACGGCCAGTCGCCTCGTCCATTTTCTCCACGACGTATTTGTCTATCGGTTGGCCACCGTCGTCTTCGGGCGGTTTCCAGGTCAAGGTGCAGCCTTCGGCGTGCACGTCGGACGCCCTGAGCGGGCCTTGGGGCGGGCTCGGCACGTCCAGAACCGTCACCTTCACGAACGCCTCGTCCTCGCCGTTTATATTCTCGGCTGTTATCGTGTACCTGCCCGATTCCGCCCTCGTCGCCATCCTCACGCTCAGGCTCGTGCTGTAGTCGACGTGCTTCACTTTGACGCGCTCGGTGGGCCGAACCTCCCGTTTGCCCAACAACCATTTCGTGGTCGGCGGAGGTTCGCCGGACACCTTCACGTCGAAGCTGAAATTCTGCCCCGCCTTGATCCTAACCTCGATCAAATTCGTACGATCGATCTTGGGCGGTTGATTTCGCGGTTTCGCAATGATCGTTGGGGTCGGGTCTGAAGGCTCGCCGGGGCCAGCCTTGTTCACGGCTCGGACGCGGAACTCGTACGGTTGACCCTCGATCAAGTCGGGAACCGTCGCCGACGTTTCGTACGCAGGCACTTCCACAGCCTTCTCCCACTCCCCGTATTTGTCCTTCTTCTCGATTATGTAGCCCGTGATGGGGGAGCCACCGTCGCTCGTCGGCGGAGACCAAGCGAGATCTACGTGGTCCTTGTCCCAGTCGGTGGCGCGTAGGTCGCCCGGTTTGCCCGGCTCGTCTGAAACAATTTTCCAATTTCAGTTTCCAGTTTCCACGGGAATCACACCCGATTTATTATTCACTCACCATACGGATTCTTGGCTAGGATAGCCTGTTCCGCTTCCAGAGGTTTCGATTCACCTTCTGCGTTCACAGCCGTAACCCGGAACAGATATTCTTTGCCCGGTGTCAATCCGGACACTTCCAGATCTGGTGAAAAAAAAGAAATATGAAATAGATATTAGATCTAGGGGAATCTAGAAAGGGAAGGGAACTTACTAGGCTCGGTGGACCGACCGCAAGGCACCCAGCAACCAGTTTCAGGATCCATTTTCTCCACTTGATAATATTCGATCGGCGTGCCGCCGTCGTCCTTCGGCCTCTTCCACTTCAACTTGCACCCCTCCTTGTGCACGTCCGAAACTTGAAGCGGACCCTCCGGCGGCATCGGTTTGTCCGTAACCGTCACCTGCACCGTCACCGAATCCCTGCCCGACGAGTTGGTCGCCGTGATCGTGTAATCGCCGCTGTCGTCCCGGCTCACCGGACGAATGCTGAACTTGGTGTTGTACTCGGAATTGTCGATCTGCACCTTTCTGTCCGAGTGAAGGGGAATCGCGCCGTATCGCCACTCGATGTGAGGAGGAGGTTCACCGATCACGTTAACGTCGAATCTCAGCAACGAGCCGGCCGACAGCGTAACGTCCCTCAGATTGCGCCGATCGATCTTGGGTGCCACTGTACAAATTTACATAAGTCAATGTCAAATCGAATTCATTATTTATAGAGCGTTGGGTGTATCTCTTTATTCGCAAACTATCCATGGAATTATATGTTACGATGTACGATTAATATCGCAATGCGAATAAATTGGATCCACGCCACGAGGCTTGTTATACAATTATATACACTTACGGTAACGCGGTTTAGCGGTGAACGTTTTGCTTGTGTCGCCAGGCTCCGATTGGCCGGCTTTGTTCACGGCTATTACGCGGAACAGGTACTCGTTACCCTCGATGAGGCCGTGCACCAGGCCTTTCGTGGTGGGCGTCTCGATTTCCAAAGCCTTTTCCCACATCGTGCTGTACTTGTCCTTCTTCTCGATGATGTACCCGGTGATGGGTGACCCGCCATCGCTCACCGGCTCCTTCCAAGACAACTCGACCTGATTGGCGGTCCAGTCGACAGGTTCAGGTGCACCAGGAGGACTTGGTACGGCTAAATAAATTTTTCTCGTCAGAATTTTTCTTGGATGATGACTATTTAATTTTGTATATGTATGAATATTACTGAATGGATCTTTGGCCACGATCGAGCTGTACGTCTCCAACGGTTCCGATTCTCCTTCTTTGTTAAGCGCCTTCACTCTGAACTTGTACTCGTGTCCAGGTGTCAATCCTTCCACCTTCATTTCCGGGCCTGTCGTTTTACCGACCGGTAACCAGACACCCGTGTCCGGATCGAACTTTTCCACTAGATAACCCTCGATGGGCTCCCCACCGTCGTCCTTCGGCTTCTTCCATTTCAAAGTGCATCCCTCTGCGTGGATATCGGACACTTCGAGCGGTCCTTCGGGTTTTGCAGGTTTGGCTACGAAATAATCGAGTCGATCGTTTATTTTATTTATCGAGAAATTTTGTTTAAAATTCCGAGTATTACTTACAGACAACGGTGACTTCCACTTCGGCGGTGTCGGATCCATATTGATTCACAGCAGTAATCTTATAGATGCCGCTGTCTTTTCGTTCCGGTTTGTCGTTGAAAAACTTGCTGTTGTACGGGACGTTTTGTATCCTGCGGAACGTCGTTTGTTGGATACTCTTGTTGTTGATCACCCAAGTGACGTCTGGCGGTGGTTCTCCGATGATCTTCACGTCGAAGTGGAATCCTTCGTTCTCGCGCACCGTGATATCACGCAAGTTCTTTCTGTCAATCTTTGGCGCCACTGTCGGTAAAGATGGTTAAGAGTCGCGTTAAGAGGTTAGAATACGGAAATCGATTTATCGATTGAGAAAAGTTACTAGTATCGAATTTTAATTAAAAATAGAAAATATTTTCAGAAAATTTCGAGTGGAAAAATTACTTTGGGAAATATAAAAATTCACAAATTCAGAAATGTGATGCGATATTTGCACGAAGGCGATGGAAAATTAATACGAGAAAATTGTATCGATTGAGCGCACAAACTCGGAAAGGCAATGGATAGAAAACAAATATTTTCTTACATCGTCGGCTTTTGGCCGTGATCGGTTTACTGGTGTCGGATGGTTCGCCGGGTCCAGCAATGTTAACAGCTTTCACACGGAACTCGTACTCGACGCCCTCGTCGAGATTATCGACTCGTCCCTTGCACTCGGGTCCGGTTTCGCACGCCTTTATCCATCGTGGGCCGTCTTTCTCGCGCTTTTCAATTATATACCCAGTGATTGGAGATCCACCATCGTTTAAGGGTGGAGTCCATCTTAGGTCTATATGATCCTTGTCCCAATCGGCTGCCTCTGGTCGACCAGGTGGACCTGGCTCGTCTAACGAAACGAAACAATTCCTCGTATTATTATCATTATTATTTTTTCTCCTTTATCAGAGATATAGAGAAAAATTTAAAGCGCTAACCAAATGGATTCTTGGCTACGATCCCATGATCCGTTTCCAAAGGTTCCGATTCACCCTCCGCGTTCACAGCCGAGACTCGGAACTTGTACTCTTGACCTGGGACCAGATTTTCCACGACCATGCCCGGCTCTTTGGTGCGTCCAACCGGTATCCACCTTCCCGTCTCCGTATCCATCTTTTCCACCACGTAGTGGTCGAGTGGCACGCCACCGTCGTCCAATGGTGGATTCCACTTCAACGTGCATCCCTCTTTGTGCACGTCCGACACTTTGAGGGGTCCCTCCGGTTTACCAGGTTTGTCCAATACGAGAACCTCGATCGAGGCCTCGTCCTTTCCGGAACTGTTCTCCGCCTTCAGCGTCAACGTACCGCAATGAGCTCTCGAGGCGGACGACACCAAGAATTTGGTCCTGTAGTCCTCCAGCTCGATGGTCAACACACCGCCCGATTCCTGCTTCGCCTTGTTCAGATACCAAGTTTTCGTTGGCGGCGGCTCGCCGGTAACCTTCACGTCCAGACGAATATTGGTCCCAGCCTTGATCGTCACGTCCTTCAAATTCGTGCGATCGATCCTGGGCGCGGCGTAACGATCCTTCGCGACCAGGCTGTCGCTCGGCTCGCTCGGTTTACTTTGCCCGCCTTTGTTCACCGCTTTCACGCGGAACTGATACTTTTGCCCCTCGATCAACCCCTCCACCCTACCCTCCGTTTTATCTCCCGGAACCTCGGCCGCCTTCTGCCATTTCCCGTACTGATCCTTCTTCTCGATTATGTACTTCTCTATCGGCGCCCCGCCGTCCTTCTTCGGCGCCTTCCATTTCAGGTCCACGTGTTGCTTCGACCAATCCTTGAGATCAGGCTTGCCGGGAGCGTCTGGCTCGGCTGGATCGTTTCAAGAAAAGTTATTAAAATTTTTATCCATTTCTCTCTATCGAGAATATACAAAAGAAAATAGTATAGCGCTCACTGTAAGGATTCTTTGCCGTGGTCGGAATCGCCGTCTCCAAAGGTTCCGATTCACCCTCGGAATTGACAGCCTTCACACGGAACATGTAGTCCTTGCCTTCGTTGAGGCCTGTTACCTCGGCTTCCGGCGTCTTACTCGTCGCGCAAGGCACCCATCTTCCCGTATCAACGTCCATCCTCTCGATCACGTAGTGGTCCACTGGCTCCCCACCATCGTCGTCCGGTTTGTCCCATTTCAGCTTGCATCCTTCAGCCGTTACGTCGGACACCTCGAGCGGCCCCTTCGGCTTGCTAGGTTTACTCACCACCTAAAAACGAACGAACGATTTTTTAGATTTTCTTTTTTTGTATGTAAATAATGTATGTAATTTATATATATATTAATAATTAATATATATTATAATATATATTAATATAAATATATATTAATAATTTAATATATATTATAATTTAATATATATTATAATTTAATATATATTAATAATAAATATATATTAATAATTTAATATATATTATAATATATATCAATATAAATATATATTAATACTTTAAAGTATGTAAATATTTGTTGTGTAATATTACTCACCATCTAAAAACGAACGATTTTTTAGATTTTCTTTTTTTGTATGTAAATAATGTAATTTATATATATATTAATAATTAATATATATTATAATATATATTAATAATTTAAAGTATGTAAATATTTGTTGTGTAATATTACTCACCACCTAAAAACGAACGATTTTTTAGATTTTCTTTTTTTGTATGTAAATAATGTAGGTAATTTATATATATATATATATTAATAATTAATATATATTATAATATATATTAATATAAATATATATTAATAATTTAAAGTATGTAAATAATGTATGTAATTTATATATATTAATAATTAATATATATTATAATATATATTAATATAAATATATATTAATAATTTAAAGTATGTAAATATTTGTTGTGTAATATTACTCATCACCTAAAACGATTTTTTAGATTTTCTTTTTTTGTATGTAAATAATGTATGTAATTTATATATATATTAATAATTAATATATATTATAATATATATTAATATAAATATATATTAATAATTTAATATATATTATAATTTAATATATATTATAATTTAATATATATTAATAATAAATATATATTAATAATTTAATATATATTATAATATATATTAATATAAATATATATTAATAATTTAAAGTATGTAAATATTTGTTGTGTAATATTACTCACCATCTAAAAACGAACGATTTTTTAGATTTTCTTTTTTTGTATGTAAATAATGTAATTTATATATATATTAATAATTAATATATATTATAATATATATTAATAATTTAAAGTATGTAAATATTTGTTGTGTAATATTACTCACCACCTAAAAACGAACGATTTTTTAGATTTTCTTTTTTTGTATGTAAATAATGTAGGTAATTTATATATATATATATATATTAATAATTAATATATATTATAATATATATTAATATAAATATATATTAATAATTTAAAGTATGTAAATAATGTATGTAATTTATATATATTAATAATTAATATATATTATAATATATATTAATATAAATATATATTAATAATTTAAAGTATGTAAATATTTGTTGTGTAATATTACTCATCACCTAAAACGATTTTTTAGATTTTCTTTTTTTGTATGTAAATAATGTATGTAATTTATATATATATTAATAATTAATATATATTATAATATATATTAATATAAATATATATTAATAATTTAATATATATTATAATTTAATATATATTAATAATAAATATATATTAATAATTTAATATATATTATAATATATATTAATATAAATATATATTAATAATTTAAAGTATGTAAATATTTGTTGTGTAATATTACTCACCACCTAAAACGAACGATTTTTTAGATTTTCTTTTTTTGTATGTAAATAATGTAATTTATATATATATTAATAATTAATATATATTATAATATATATTAATAATTTAAAGTATGTAAATATTTGTTGTGTAATATTACTCATCACCTAAAAACGAACGATTTTTTAGATTTTCTTTTTTTGTATGTAAATAATGTAGGTAATTTATATATATATATATATATTAATAATTAATATATATTATATATTAATATAAATATATATTAATAATTTAAAGTATGTAAATAATGTATGTAATTTATATATATTAATAATTAATATATATTATAATATATATTAATATAAATATATATTAATAATTTAAAGTATGTAAATATTTGTTGTGTAAATATTTAATCGTACCAGGATCTCAACGTCCACTTGATCCGTGCCGCTGTCGTTCTTAGCTACGACGGTGTACGTGCCCGTATCGGATCTCTGCAATTTACTTATGATGAAGGTGGTGTGATAATCCTCGTTCTCGATCTTGAGACGATCCATGCTCTTCAGCACGGCGTCCTTCAGCTTCCAGGTGACGAGCGGTGGCGGTTCACCTTGTACATCAGCCTCGATTCGTAACAATTGGCCAACTCGCATAACCTTCTTATGTAGATTTTTGCGATCGATGCGCGGTGCCACTTTACGAAAAAAAAGAAAAAATGATATAAACACATTGCAAAAATATATATATATATATGTTAGAGTTAAAAATTTCGAATAAAGTTACTTTGATTAATTACTTATTAATTTATTTAATATCCGCTTCTCATATAATCTCGATCGTTTATAATTATTATTTTGATAAATTATTGAAGTAACTTTATTCAACTATTTAAATTTTGCTAACTATCGATGAAGAGTGTCAAAAATATATTATTATTAAAAATTAATCTTCTTAAATAACGTCATCCTTTGTTTAGATTTAATAAAGCGATGAGAAAAAGATAAGTTTACGAGGAATTGTTTCGAACGAGGCGTTCGCAAACACATATATATATGTATGCTTACAAAATCGAGGTTTGGCAACAACGCTTCTCGAAGTATCGCTCGGCTCTCCTGGCCCGGCTCTGTTTACAGCAACTATTCTGAACTCGTACTCGTGACCTTCCTCGATACCATCGGTTACTTTGGCGGTGGTGCGATCTCCAAGCACTTTCGCCACGTCTATCCACTGGCGGCCTTCCTTGTCCCTCATCTGCACGATGTATTTCTCGATCGGGGCGCCACCGTCGTCTTTGGGCGGAGTCCACTCGAGATCGACGAAGTCTTTGTCCCAGTTCTTGATCTCGGGCCGGCCAGGTTTTCCAGGCTCGTCGAACGGATTCTTCGCAATGATGGATTTGTCCGCTTCCAAATCGTCCGACTCGCCCTCCCGATTCACCGCCTTCACGCGGAACTTGTACGGTTTCCCTTCTTGAAGACCAGTCACCGTCACTTCTGGTTCCACGGATTTCGCGCAAGGGATCCATTGGCCCGTCAGGGGATCCAACTTTTCGATCTCGTAGTACTCGACCGGTACACCACCGTCGTCGTCGGGTTTCTCCCACTTCAACTTGCAACCGTGTTTGTTCACGTCGGATATTTCCAGAGGACCCTGTGGATTTGAATTTTATCGAGTTAAAATGACGTTAGTTCGAATTAGTGTGCATTAATAAATGGATAAAATTCGTTTTCAAATGTGACAGACAACTAGTCGGATAACTGATCAATCACAATTTCAATAGTTGAGAAATATTTCATAAATTTATTAAGAATTTAAATTTTTATAAACGTTTCAAAATATTTATTTAAATTATCGATAAATAATTTTGTAAATTAAAATTAAGTAATTACTTTATATTAGAAATTCATATAATGTAATGATTTGTTATGATTTGATTGTTTTTCTTATTGCAATATTTTTTAGGTTATAATATATGCATTTCTATCCATTGTTTATTTATTATATTTTAGGAAAATAAGGAATAATAATATTTCTAACTTTAATTGGCAATTTTCCTATTTCTTTCAATTCTTTTTACATTGCTTTTTTCACTTTATTATTTTCAGTTTCATTGTTATCATCATTTAAGCCTATATCTTGTAACAAATATCCAATAACTTCTTTTTTTAATAAGTATTTTCTCTTTAACATTTGTTTTTTTAGAATATCATTTCCAATTCTTATCAATCCAGTTTATTGCACGTTTCTAAAATTCAAAACTTTCTAAATTGATTGTCTGCTACAACTTTTCTCCTACATCTTCCACTTGAGGATTCAAGTTAAAAATATTTATACATTTGTATATTTCTCGTCAAAGATTTAAGGTTATAATGATCAAATTCAAATAGGATCTCGTACCTTTGGCTTGCTTGGTTTACCGATGACGATTATCTCGACATCGGCAGTGTCCTCGCCCACCTCGTTCTTCGCTTTGATCACGTATTTTCCCGTGTGCGCTCGTTTCGTTTTCAAAATGAAAAATTTGCTATTGTAGTCAATGTTGTCGACCCGTATCGTGTCGTCCGACACGATCTCCTTGTCTTGGAAGAACCAGGTTACATTTGGTGGCGGTTCACCAATGATATTCACATCCAAAGTGACGGTAAGACCGACTTTTACGGTTATCGGTTGCAAATTGGTTCGATCGATGAACGGTTTCACTGTAAACGATAAAATGAATTAAAACGCAATTTTTCCAACATGCCCATTCGACTCGAGAAATCGTATTATACTCACGCCAACGAGCTTTGGCAGTATGAGGATTGGTAGCCTCGCTAGGTTCTCCGGGACCTGCTTTGTTCACAGCTCTTACTCTAAACTGATATTGATTTCCTTCCTCCAATCGTGTCACTGTTCCCGTACACACTCGTCCTTCCACCTCGGCAGCCTTCACGAACGTGGTGCCAAATCTGTCTTTCATTTCGATTATGTAACCTGTGATGGGTGCACCACCGTCTCGTATCGGTGGTTCCCATTTCAATTTCACCATGTTTTCGGCCCAGTCGATGATTTCTGGTAGACCAGGCGCAGATGGAGGATCTAAAAGTCGAGTTTAAACGAGTTATAATGTTTCTCGACATAAGCCATCGAATGTACATATAATATAGTATAATATAGTATACAGTATATATAGTATATGTATGGTTCACTGCTGGAAAGACTTCTGATTGGTTAATGTAGAAGGAAACGCCTACTTGTTTCTAGCGCGGTATTTGTTACATATACTAATCCGACTCGAAGCTGAGTGTAAACAAAGCGTTCGAAGTGGGGATAGACTTCTTGACTTTGTGCTGTCCCCGGACTTCTTTCCACCAGTAAACAGTATACATATATATATATACATACCATAAGGATTCTTGGCGATAATAGGAACGTCCGTTTGCAACGGTTCCGATTCTCCCTCTTCGTTTACAGCTTTCACGCGGAATTCGTATCGTTTTCCAGGTTCCAAACCAGTGATAGTCTGTTCCGTTTTGTCTGGATCAACTATGCCAACTGGTACCCATCGGCCGGTCGTGACATCCATTTTCTCGACCAGATAACCGGACAACGGTAAACCGCCATCGTCCCTCGGTTTGTTCCACTTCAATTTGCATCCTTCCTTGTGGATGTCCGTCACTTCCAGAGGACCTTCCGGTTTTCCGGGCTTATCTTGAATGATAATCTCCACGTCAGCTTCGTCCTGTCCAGAATCGTTCACAGCTTTGATGGTGTATTTGCCACTCAGTTTGCGGCTAGTTTGGGTCAAATGAATTTTGGTTAGGTAATCCTCGTTATCGATTTTCACGTTGGCACTTGTTTGAAGGACCGCGCCTCCAAAGTTCCAGGTAACGGTTGGAGGTGGTTCACCTTCGATGTCGACTTCTAGTTTCACCATTTGACCCGCTCTTACTTTAATCGTTTTCAATTTATCGCGATTTATATGTGGTTTCACTGGAAAATGAAAAACGTGTATATATATAAATGTATATATATCGAAATTGTTGAAGTATTGTTAGAAAGAAGTTTCGAAAAAGGAATCGTAAATTTGATTGGATAAATTTGGAAAGAAACGCCTATTTTCATATATACTGATCCAGAACATCAATTCGTAATTAAATCTCGATTAGTGTAGACATCTAGAAAATCTAACGTATAATATAAAAATTATTTCTCAAAATATGTGTAGGCTAATTATGATTTGTAATATTAGTTTAATTTATAAATATAATTTTGTATTCGATTAAAATAAAAATAATTAAAATAAGAATTATATATATACAAATATATTATACAAATATATATAGATATATTAATATTATATCGAAATCAGTCTTAGATCCTAATGTAGCTTCATACAAAATAATTTTTACGACTTTGAATATTCAAATTATAGCTTTTCTATTACTAGTGTAGTGCGTGGTATATCAACAAAGCGTTTGAAGTGGGGAGAGGCGGTCCTAGCGAAAACGCCCCTGTCTTTGTGCCTTCCCACCAAACTTGTTTCCAGCAGTGAACAGTACCGTTATAATCCTTCGTTAGGACCGCCTACTTTCATTTCAGACGCTTTGTTAACAATCCCTTGACATCGCACACTACTAGTGGTGTAGACAAACTATAATTTGAATATTCAAAATCATAAAAATTATTTTTCAATTATAAAATCACTTTAGAATAATCATTTAAGAAATTGAAATATTTTCCAAATTATCAAGTTATTTTAAACTATTATAAATCATAATTAATCTACACATGAGAAATAATAAAATTTTTACATTATATCAATAGAATTCTTTGGATTTTATGTTTAAGTTAACGCAACGAGATCATTGTTTCCGATTAGTATAAGTACGGCAATGAACAGTACTCACGATGTCGCGCCTTTGCCACGTGCGGCTTGGTTGGATCGCTGGGTTCCGATGGCCCAGCTTTGTTAACGGCACGCACGCGGAATTGGTACACGGAACCTTTCTTCAAACCAGTGACACGCCCTTTTGGTTGGGGCGAGTCTGTTACAGTGGCCTCTTGCCAATTCGGCGACGGCTTCTCCTTCATTTCGATTATGTAACCCGTAATAGGTGCGCCTCCCGTACTTTTCGGCGGTTCCCATTTCAAATCGACACGATCCACGTCCCAATCTTCGAATTCCGGCACACCAGGCTTACTGGCTACGTCTAAAAATTATTGTTATTCAAACTTATCAGTGAAAACTTTCTTATAGAAATATTCTTTTTATACGGGCAATTTTTCAATGGTTTTCTCACCATAAGGATTCTTTGCAATGGTCGAACTGTCGGTGACCAATGGCTCGGATTCCCCTTCTTCGTTAATCGCCTTCACCCTGAATTCGTATTCGTGACCCTCTTGAAGACCTTTAACGTCCATTTCGGTATCCGAAGTACGCCCGACGGGGACCCATCTGCCGGTCGCTTTGTCCAGTTTCTCAATTTGATAACTGGTAATGGGTAAACCGCCATCGTCTTCCGGTTTTTCCCATTTCAATTTCAAACCGCTCTTTGTAACATCGTATACCTTCAAAGGACCCTTTGGTTTTCCAGGAGCAGCTGTTAATAATTTATGAATCGAATTAGTAATAATAAATAAATAATAAGTTGTACAATATCAATTTCAGAGATTTTCAATATCATTGGGCTTACATAGTATCGTAACTTCGACCTCAGCCTCGTCTTCACCGTGAGGATTTACAGCCTTTATTTTCCACACGCCGGTATTTTTTCGCACGCAGTCGGTAATATTGAGTTTCGTATTGTAATCGACGTTGACAATTTCTATATTACCACCGCTCTGAACCGCCTGATTCGCGTGATACCACGTGATCTCTGGAGGCGGTTCACCACGAACGTCCACGTCGTATTTGATTGGCTTGCCAGCACGGACCGTGATTGGTTTCAAGTTCGTACGATCGATTCTTGGTTTCACTGTAGGAATAAAAGAAGAAATGAAAGAATGACTCGATCGAAACTTTACTCGAATACGTATACGTATTACGACAAATAAAAAGATGAAATGAAATACGATATTTACGCGCTTTGTGTTTGCATATTTGCATCTTTGAAGCGTCGGATGGCGGAGATGGGCCGGCTTTGTTCACGGCGATGATCCTGAACTGATATTCCCCGCGTTCCTTCAAGTCCCCTACTTTGGCCTCCAGTTGATTTCCAGGTACCTCCATCGCCTTCTCCCAATCTGGTTTGTAACGATCCTTCTTCTCGATTATGTACTTCTCGATAGGCGCACCGCCGTCGAAATCAGGAGCGGTCCATTTCAAACTTATCGACTCGTTGTCATAGTCGGTTATCTCAGGTGTTCCAGGTTTATGCGGCTCGTCTTAAAGAAACAAATCATCGAAATTAGATTAATTATAACGCATGGAAGGAGCAAAATTTAAAACGAATCTGGAAGAAAGTTCTTTCCTTCTCGTCTTACCGTACGGATTTCTGGCGATGATTCCCCGCTCGCTCTCCAAAGGTTCGGAATCACCTTCGTCGTTGACCGCTGTAACGCGGAATTTGTACTCGCTTCCCGGATTCAATCCCGTCACCTCGAATTCCGTGAGCGGCGCATTGCCCGGAACCTTTCCCACTCTCACCCACTTGCCAGTTTTCGTGTCCAATTTCTCAATCTCGTATTCTTTGATCGGAACGCCGCCATCGTCCTCCGGCTTCTCCCACTTCACCTTGGCCGACGTGGCTGTAATATCCGTCACTTCCAACGGACCTTTCGGCGCGTCTGGCTTGCCTGAACGAAGCAAAACGATACAAAACGTTTACTCGTTTCTTCATTTCATATACGTATATACCATGGATCGATAAAAAAGATAATCGACAATTTACCGAGAACAGTAAGTTCCACGGTTTCCTCGTCCTTTCCGTTAACATTCTCCGCGATGAGGGTATACTTTCCAGTGTCTTTACGCATCGCGTTTACGATGGTAAAGTCTGTGTGATAATCCACGTTCTCGATCTTGATACGTTCGGTAGTAGTAAGAGGTATGTTGTCCCTCCAAATCCACTTAACTTCTGGAGGCGGTTCGCCTATGATGTCTACCGACCATTTGTGCGTGCGTCCAGCCTTGATGACTATAGACTTGAAATTCGTTCTGTCGATTCTCGGTTTAACTGAAATTTCACATCGAGATGCAATTATATATTTATATAAAACGAGGTTTTGTTTTCAAGAGCTAACTTACGATTCTTGTGCTTGCAAAGATGATTGTCGGTGGGCTCGCTAGGCTGACTGGGGCCCGCTTTATTGTGGGCCCTAACTCGGAACTGGTAGATCATCTTTTCCTTCAAACCTTCGACCTTTGCCTCAGGAGTGGCGTCGGTCGTTTTCGTCACTTCCACCCAGTCGACAGCGAATTTGTCCTTCATCTCCACGGTGTAATGAGTGATAGGTCTACCGCCGTCGTTCTGAGGCTTCTCCCACTTCAAGGATACGCTGACGTTATCGTAGTCGAAGATTACAGGTTTGCCAGGCTTGTCAGGCTCGTCTGGTTAAAAAAGAGAGCAAAGTGAGCAGACCAAAAAATGATAATTCGAAGGGAACAAGATTGTAACAAGATTCACCATAAGGATTCCTGGCAAGAATCGCTTCCTCGACTTCGAGCGGTTCCGATTCGCCCTCCTTGTTCACAGCTTTCACGCGGAACTTGTACTTCTTCTTCGGCGTCAACCCGGTGAAGTTGAAGCTAGTTTCGTCCGGACCCACTTCGCCGGCAGGGATCCATCGTCCCGTATCCATGTCCATTTTTTCCAACACGTAGCCGGTAATATCGGTACCTCCATTATCCTCGGGCTTTTCCCACTTTACCTTCACATGGTCAGCGCGAACTTCTTCCACTTTCAACGGGCCGGTCGGTTTCGAAGGTTTGTCTGGAAAATAAAATAACGATTCGTGAAAGATCAATTGATAAAAAAGTGGAGATAAGTGAAAAGTGAGGAGATATACCGAGAACAACCACGTCACCGACGCTCTCGCAAGTTCCAGAGCTATTGGACAGAACAAGCTTGTATTTTCCAGAATCAGGCCTAGTTGTCTTCCTAACGGTGAGCACCGTGTTTCTCTCGTATTTATCGATCGTGATCCTCTCGGCTGTATCTTGAACCAACTCTTTCTCCCCAAGAAACCAATGAACCTCCGGTTCAGGTTCACCGGCATACTTGATATCGTACTTGATTATCTGCCCCTTTTTGACGATTAAGTTCGTCAGACCGTCCCCGACGATGTAAGGCTTCACGAATCGGCACTTGGCTATGATCGGTTTCGTGGCGTCGGACGGTTCACCGGGGCCGGCTTTGTTCACGGCTCGGATCCTGAACTCGTATTGGGTACCCTCCTTCAACCCGTCTATGGTCGCCTCCGTTATATCTCCCTCGATTTCCTTCCCCTTCACCCACTCTTTGCCAAACTTTTCCTTGTACTCGATTATGTATCCCGTGATGGGTGCGCCACCGTCGCTTTCGGGCTTCGTCCATTTTAAGTCAGCGTGATCTTTGTCCCAGTCGGTCACCTCCACGTTCTTGGGTTTACTTGGCTCATCTATTGAAGAAGAAGAAGAGGAATAAAAGGATGATTTAGTTCTTTCTTTTTCGTTTTTAAGATAATTATTGTAAAAGAATATTGAAACGTTACCCCATGGATCTTTCGCGAGCACCGGCTTCCCGAACATGGCCGGCTCGCTGGAGCCAAGCTTGTTCACAGCCCTGATACGGAACTTGTACTCCTTCTTTGCAACGAGATCTTGCACTTTGTACGAGCATTTCTCCCCGGGCATGACTTCGCCCACGTTGTCCCACTGCGCCTTCAAGCTGAGGTCCAGGCGCTCGATCACGTATTTCGTGATGGGCGTTCCACCGTCGTCCTTGGAAGGTTTGAAAGACACCACGCAAGAGTCTTGGAAGATCTCGTTCACGTCCACGTCTCTGGGCGGGGATGGCACGTCTGCCAAGAATTTTCGATGATTAAATGATGATTAAAGAAATGTTTGTTTGAAGCAAAACCTTTGTTTTTTTACCTTGCATATTAATATTCACGTCGTTCACTTCCTCCCCTTGGTTGTTACTTATTTTTACTTGATAAACACCAGACTGGTCCCGAGAAGGTTTTTTGATCTTGAAGGTGATCTTGTCCTCGCCAACCACTATCTCTACATCCTTCAACGGCAGTGCTTTACCGTCTTTCAACAGTTTCGCTTCTACCTGACTTTGTTTCGTCCCTTCGACTGAAACGGAGAATAATGATCAGTTTTTCAACCCTTTGAATCTCTTAATTTCAGTTTGAAGTGATTTCAAATGATGCAGATTAACGTACAAAGCTTTATGCATCAATTTGTTCAATCTATTGATTCTTACTTAAGAGGAATTTATTCATGAAATTTTTTGAAGTTTATAAACTTACTCTTGTAAGGTACAACGAATACAAGAGGCGTGTTGCAAGGACCTTCGACCTTGTCAGGGATTTCAACGATGGGCTTGCTCTCGCCCTTCTTCACGGTGAGCTTACAACTGCTCTTCAACTGTCCACTCTCGCAACTGATTTCACCGTCATCGGTCATCTCCACCCTGTTGAAGATCAACTGATGCTTTCCACCGCCCAAATTCTTGATCTCGACTCTCTCGTTGGGCTCGATTCGATTCCCGTTAAAGAAGAAGATCGCAGGCGCTGTTTGATCCTGGAGTTCCACATCCAACACCAATTTCTCCCTCTCCACGGCTACCGTATCCTTCAATTTCTTGTTGAAACGATTCGCATCTAAAAGAAAATTCAATTATTTATTTTTCCTTAGTATATATACTTTTATATATACTTTTATATATACTTTTTTTTATATATACTTTTCATGATGGGGCAAAATTTAGTAAATTGAAATCACGAATAAAGTTACACTTACTTCAATAATTAATTTCATTCAAAGTATAATAATTGTAATGAAGATTATATTATACATGAAAAGTTTAGGCACAACTTTATTCGAAATTTTTAACTAATTTATTCTTAATTTGCCCAACTCTGATTCGTTTCTCACTTTTATTATTATTAATACTTACAGTTTATAACTATTTCTGCCTCAGTCTTATCGGCATTGCTCACGCAGGAGTATTGTCCAGCATCCGTAACCTTAGTGTCTTTGATGATGAGCTTCCTCTTTCTTCCATCCTCTTTGATTTGTACCCTGCACGAGTTATTCACGATTAACAAAAAAAGAAAAAAAGAATCTTCTTTTTTGAAACGTAAAAAAAAGGAACAAAAATTAATCAACTCCCACCTCTTGTCAGGTACAATCTCTTGGTCACCTTTGAACCATTTCACCTCTCCACCGGCATCGTCCAGCTCGCAGACCAGCGTCAACGTTTCTTTTTCAACTAGTTGCTGCGATTTCAACACCTTCACGAATTTGTACGGATATTCTGCGAAGAGGAACGAACAAGTTTTGTTTTTTTTTTTTTTTTTTTTACATTTTAATCGAGAAGAATTTTTATTTCCTTTTCTTTTTCCCTCACCTACTACGGTTAGAACCGTTTCAGTTTTGTCCGTTTGTTTGTTGATCTTGCAAATGTATTCGCCGCTATCTTCAAGGGTTGCACTCTTTATAGTCAAACGACAAACGCCGTTCATATCCTTCGATATGCTATACGTATCACCATCCTAAAACGTATATATATAGATAGTGATATATATATATATAAAAATATAGTATATATAGAGATATATATATATAGATATAGTATAGTATGTATAATATAGATATAGTATAGATACATATATAGATATAGTATAGTATATATATATAGATATATATATATATATATATAGATATAGTATAGTATTTATATATATATATAGATATAGTATAGTATATATATAGATATATATATAGATATAGAAGAGTATATATATATAGATATAGTATAGTATATATATAGATATATATAGATATAGTATAGTTATATATAGTATATATATAGATATAGTATAGTATATATATAAATATAGATATATATAGATATAGTATAGTATATATATATAGATGTATATATAGATATAGTATAGTATATATATATAGATGTATATATAGATATAGTATAGTATATATATAGATATATATGTAGATATAGTATAGTATACATATAGATATATATAGATATAGTATAGTATACATATAGATATATATATAGATATAGTATAGTATAATATAGATATAATATAGTATATTTATAGATATATATATAGATAGTATAGTATATATATATATATATATATATATATATATATATATATATGTAGATATAGTATAGTATACATATAGATATATATATATAGATATAGTATAGTATAGTATATATATAGATATATGTATAGTGATATTCTTAGATTCCAATTCTTTAGAACTTTTTACCAATCTCGTTCGTACCTCGAGTTTCGTTTTTCCTTTGTACCACGTGACTTGAGCGAGATTCGAACTGACGGTACATTCCATGTAAACCTCGTGCTTCGTGTAACCACTCGTCTTTTTGGAGAGCGGTTTGGTGAACGTGTAAGTTGGATCCGGCTCTATCGATTTAGACATTTTGTTAATCCAAGTTTTTCTCGATTCTCGAGATTATATATATACATATATATAAATATATGATGACTAACCTTCGACGTTGAGGAAGGCAGTACTGGAGACACCGGAAATTTCGATCGTGTACTTTCCTGTGTCCTCCACTTTGGGATTCATGATGATGAGCTGGTAGCAATCTTCCTCGTTCTTGAACTTGTATTTCGACGAAGGGAACAGTTCCTGTTGGGGGAAAAAATGAAAAAAGAGGATGGAGATAGAATTGGTTGATATACATACGTATATGGATTGGAAGAAGAAAAACTTACGTCCTTTCGGAAGAACCATTTCGGTTTGCAATTCGGTTTCGAGAAATTCGCCTCGAACACGACCTTCTTGTCTTTGCCCTCCTTGGCGTATTGATCAACCAACGGTTTCAGGAAACTTTCCGGCTTCTGCGAAATAAATGTTGGATAAACGTTAATCTTTTTCGTTTCGTTCGCCGACGGACAGCCGTTTATTTCAGATCTAAGAAACACCCGCCAATACGTTGCTGGCCAATACGTAAGGAAGATGAAGAATCAAAAAAAAAAAAAAGAGAAAAAAAAAAGAAAGATAGGCGCCACAAATCACAAATCATCGATCGATCGTCTCTCACGAGAGAGGGAAAAAAAAAAAAAAAAAAAAAAAAAAAGAAAAATCTGTGGAAAAATAAAATAAAAATCTTGTTGTCGTCGTTGTCGCCGAGGACGAAGATAGCTATACACAGGTGGAAAATTCTATATTTAAAAAAGAAAAATTAAACGCAACGCAAAAAAAGAAAAATTCGTTCGTCGAGTCACAAAAAACAGATTGGACGCAAGATATATATGTGTATATATCGTAAGGAGAGAGAGAAAGAGAGAGATAGAGAGAGAGAAAGAAAAAAAAAGTGTTATGGATGAAGAACAATCCGTACGAACATAGAGAGAGAGAGAGAGAGATTCGAGAAGAAGGAAGAACGAAGAAGATGTGAATAAGACTGAGTACAGGAGGAGAGAAGAGAATGATAAGAGAAAAGACTCGTGAATAATTCATTCGTCGTTGAAGAAACGATTGTATGTAGAGAGAAAGGTGAATCGCATAACCGATGAGAGAGAGAGAGAAAGAGAGAGAGAAAATATAGAGAGAGAAAGGAAGGAATATAAAGAGAAAGAGATCGATATCACGCGAGGTCGCTGGTCGATCTCTTTGAAACACTGTTTCAAGATGTCGAGGAATACGATCCCAACCTCCGTCTTGGTGAAATGGTGCAGGGTCGGCCAGTCGGGAATTAATTCGGCGAGGGAGGGTCTACGAGATCCACTATTCTATAAAACAACAAAAATCATCGACGATCACAGGTCTGATTCGCTACACGGGTATTATACATATTCTTTTTTTTTTTTTTTTTTTTTTTTACACGTTGAGGCTGATGGCAGGCAAATCTCAAGCGCAAGAAACACAAAACTCTTTGCTTCTCTAATCGGATATATAACCGCGTGTATACTTTTTCTATGTATAACGAGCGAAAAATGTAATCGATGGAAACGAATTATATTAGTCGTATTAATACGAGTGGTTTAAAGTTTAAACGCGAATTCCTAAAAAAAAAAGAAGGAAGCGCAGGCCAAAGCAGGACTTATTACTTATTAAGATTTAGAAAGATTTTAGATCGCGAGAATTTCATCGTCCGTGCGAAGCAAAGAAGCTAAAAGAAGAAAAAAACGCGACGAGGAAAAATCTCGCGATCGTAAAAGAAAAAAAAAAAAAGAAGAAAAATCTCTCGGTCTTCAGTTGTTCTTTCAACGGATGTCTCTGTCTTTTTTTCAGAAAGTTGAAGTCGTATTCGTTGAAGCTTTGCAGGGTGTATAGTACAGGCGTTTATATTCTCTTCTTCGAAGCTTTTAATCCTTTGGGAAAGCGATGATGCCAAGTTTGACCAACGTGACAACGCTGCGTTTATATTTCTCGATTGGCGCGCGAGAGTGCGCTGAGGAAGCGCGGAATTCGTTGGTCCTCGTTAAGACGAGAAGACATCGCCCAAGGGATTAAAGTAGAATCGAGGGAGCGGCGAGTGGATTGGAGAAAAAGTGTTGGAGTAAACAGTTTTCGCGAACCTTCTGCTTGACCCTCGTCGTTAATATCGGCCAGTCGACGATTAGCTCCTGCAAACTTGGCCTGCGCTGAATGTCGAAGACGTCCTGCATGCCCGGTACACACACACACGTACATCGTTAATCCCACTCTTTACATCGGACATCGAGTGTATCGCGGACGACCCTGATCACTTTCAATTTCACGAATCCAAATATTTTTTTTAGAAAAAAGGTGTTCGTTTTTTTTTCAAATTGACATCGCGTATCAGAGCCTTCCGTCTTTCAATATTTGAAACACGTTTTGTTCTTTTTAGAAACATTTAGAGATAATGCTTGCCGGTTACACATGCGTTACACATTCAGTTTCGATATTAATATCGTACGAGAATGCGATTTTATTCGAGACAGAAGATAGATACCTCTACTCATGCATTGTGAATCAAATAACAATCACGTTAACGATTAACATTCGAGTGAAATTAATCTTTGGTTAATCGACGATTGGTTAATGAATAAATATGAATGTGAATATCTACGATTACGATCGAGCAATAAAACCCGAGATACGAATTCAAGTGCAGCATTAGCTCTAAACTAGCAATGTGTACCCGAGAATATTAATTAGAGAACGTCAGTCATCAGTTTCGTCGCGTCGGTTTGTACGTATCGTTTGTCCTCGAGTTTTTTCCTGATGTATACATATATATATAATAAACGTGTAATAACGTGATTAGTAATAGAAATTTCTGTTTCCACAATTTCTTTCGTTCAGGTTTTTTATCTTTCAGGTTTTTCTTTTTTCACGTGTACCAGTGTAGACCAGTGGAGAGGAAAAAAAACTTATCGAAGATAAGATCCTAAAATTGTAGAAAACAGAAGGGCAGGGATTAGTTTAGTCCTTTCTCTTCAAGTTTCAAGTCAATGTCGGGAAAATAATATTATTATGGGGATGATGGCTGAAAACCTTGAGCCAGCTCCAGTTAATTTCACCCTTCTTGTCTAGAGAAATTCGAAGGATCTCCTCACCCTCCGCCAAGATCACTATTTCAGCCTCGTCTTGATACCAGCTCCTTCCGTGCATCTCGCTGTCGTGCAGCGACTACGAAGACAAACGTGTACACAAAGGGGGAACAGGAGGGCAAAAAAACAAAAGAAACGTATCGATCGGATAGCCCGCTTTTCTCTGTTTCTCGTATTACTAATCGATCTTCTTTCCAGAAATGTTAAATCGTGGATCTTTTTTTTTTTTTTTTTTCACCTACTTACCAAACAGTCGAGATTATCGTTGACTCGTTCCACTAAATATACGCTAAATATTCGATCAATAACTCGCACCATAATGCATATATAATATATATATATAGTCGCGCTTCACGAAAATCATTTTTTTAATCGAAGCGACATTTTCTGTATTATCCACCGAGCGTACCGAGCTGTTATGCGACAGTTGGTAATTACTATCGAGAACACGAGTGAAATGCAGCAGACTGACAACGAATCATAGACTAATTCATCATGCATACCAGTAAAAAAAAAAATAGACAAGCTCCTTCAAGACATACAAGAAGAAAAAAAAAAAATAAAAGAAAATATCAATATTCAAAGTATCGAACCGCGTGATCATGAATCGAATAAAGAAGATATAATAAATATACACGTACCTTTTCCACTTTCTTCAAAGCTGGTATCGGTTTCTCCACTTCCTTCAAATCTACCTTTTCCTGTTCTTGCTCCTCCCTTGCCCATTTTTGATACCTTCTCTTTTTCAACATAGCACGGAAGTCCATACCACTGGCGTCTGGCGAAATACGTCGAATAAAAATCGAGTCGAGACGAAGAGAGGGGAGAGGAGGGAGGAGGAGGATATTCCATACCGGAAACGTAAAGCTGCATCTCGGCGGAATCCTCGCCATGGATATTGCTCACGACGATCTTGTACGTGCCCTCGTCGTTGGGCTTCGTCTTCCTCATGCAGAGGGTGATCGTATTGGTCTCTGTGTCCGTAAGGAACTTGAATCGGCCACCTTCGATGATCTCGGTGATTCCTTTGTAGAATTTGAAGGTAGGCGCCGGCGTACCCTCAACTCCGACCGTGAGGTACGCCGTCGAGTCTATAAAACAGTGATGGGCAAAATTTAATCGTTCGAGTTAAGAAGAGAATATAAAATTATTTCGATAATTTATCATTTAAAACGTAATAATAATCGAAATGGATGGACAAGATTTAATCGTTCGAGTTAAGAAGAGAATATAAAGTTATTTCGATAATTTAAAACGTAATAATAATTGAAATGGATGGACAAAATTTAATCGTTCGAGTTAAGAAGAGAATATAAAATTATTTCGATAATTTATCATTTAAAACGTAATAATAATCGAAATGGATGGACAAGATTTAATCGTTCGAGTTAAGAAGAAAATATAAAATTATTTCGATAATTTATCATTTAATAATAATCGAAAATAATTGTAAATGAGTGAGATTATGCGAAAAGCGGTATGACTATAACAGGTAAGAATAAATTATTCAAACATTTTAATAAGTAATTACTTAAAGTAAACTTTGTTCGAAATTTTTAGCTAGTTACTTTTTCAACGGGTAAAAAGGAAACGTGGTTGTTGGTTATGTCGATAATCGGTCGATAATTCGATCGGTCGATAAGTTAGACAACGTACCTTCCACCGCGGAATACGATTCCTGGACATCGATGATTTGAGGTGGTCCCGGTGGTCCGACATCTCGAAGAGGTGTGCTCGGCTGATTGATCTTATTCTCGAGGTCCGCCACGCTGGGTCTTCGGACGTCCGTGCTCGGACGACGACGCTGTATCAATCGATCGTATTCATCAATCGATAAAGTGGTTTTTCTTTCCATCGTTTATCTTTTTTATTTTTTTTTTTATTTTTTTTATTTTTTTTTTTTTTTCGTTTCAAGCATCGAAAGCTTTCGGAAGAAAGCGTGCAAGCAGCAACGAATCAAGCGCGCAATCTTTCGCCCACTCTTACCTGCGTCGTCGATTTTATCGATTGAGTAATTATTCATCCAACATAATTCGATGAATAGGGCGAAAGTTACGACTCGATTCGATATTCGGGTGCATCTCATGCCGTATGCTATGTGCCGTGGTGGTGCCGTGAATGATTAATCATGCCTTTAAATTGCAAACTGTTTAGTCACATCGTTAATCTACGTGGTTAGCACGAAGCATTAAGATCGTTCATAGTTATTCACAATGTTAATGCAACTAAATCGAGGAAACGAGATACCAAGACTTTTGCTTGTCTTTTTTTACTCGGATAAAGAAGAAAGTAAAATAATAAAATCATCGCAGCAAAAGTTTGGTAATATCTGATTCGCTTCTCTGATACGAAGAGAATCAGAATAGTGGATGATTCGATGTAGCGAGAAAAAGGGTATACGATATGGGATAACTCCAGTAAATGAAAGGTTGTGCGAGTTACGTGGAGAGAGAGAGACAGAGAGAAGGTTGATTCGAATTCTCACGAATTCAACGCTTAATTTTCGCCAATTGATCAGTCACAGGGTTAAACTTAACGCTACGAGATTAAATCTGAAAAGTTTACGAAGTTCGTGTCGTGAAAAGAGCTTCGCTACGAAACGATAAATACGCATAAAAATTTAAGGGAGGGTATTGTGCACCGCGTCGATCGATGCATCTTCCTTTGTTTCGACGAATCAAGTAAATATTGTTCACTGCTGGAAAGAATATTGTTATAATATTGTTCTCGTGGAAAAAAACACTTATTTTCACACGCATTTTTGTTTCTACTATGATATTCGTCACATAACTAATCCAAACAACGATCTCTATCTAAATTTCATTGTACATTGTAGAATCTAAAGAATTCTATTGATATAATATAAAAATTTTTTTATTTCTCGTGTATTATTTTATATATAATTATGATATGTAACGATAGTTTAATTTATAAGTATAATTATTCGAATAATTAAGATAATAATTGTACGTGTACGAATAAGTTAAATATACTAAAGATATATTAATATTATATCAAAATAATTAATATATTCGAAAATATTTTAACTTCCAGTCTTAAACGAATGCTAACTTCAAAAGAATTGTTAGAGATTTTGAATGTCAAATATTGGTCTTTCTACTACCATGTAGTGTGTGGTGTTAAGTTCGTCAACAAAGCGTCCGAAGTGGGGATAGGCGGTCCTAGCGAAGGACCTTCCTCTTCCTCCTCCCCTCTTGACGCTCCCGTACCATCCCGCGAGACTTGTTTCCAACAGTGAACAGTAAGCGAGCAAGCGATTCGTTTCGAAATATCGATCGATGCGTTTACAATGCGTTTAGAATCGCGTAACGACGATACGTGCAAATAAAAAAAAGATAGCGTCGTTTAAACAGGATTATAAGTAGATTCGTTTAGTCACAAAGTCGCTTGTCGAAGGGTATACTCGATGCGGTATAATAAAAGGTATAATACTTTCGTGACGTTCGTGAAACTTCTCGATCATCGTCACATCGTCGCTGTTAGATACAATTGCGATACATAAGGCGTGGTTAATAAACATATATATATGATATATAGGAGAACGAGGATAGTGAAGAAGAGAGAGAGAGAGAGTGAGAGTGAGAGAGAGACACAGTTGACAATTTATAAAAAAATTGAGAAAAGGAGGAAAGAAATCGCGACTCGATTACCGCAATGTGGATTATTTACAAAGAGATATCGAAGTGTACATAGATGATACACAATTAAGTAAATAAACAAATTAATAAACAAATATGAACGTCGTACGATTACCATATAAAGATTCGATTATTAGAGATGTGTATAACGATACGAGAACGATCAACACGTATCAATTATTTTCATTCGCGACAAATTAACATTGAGAAACAAAGCAACATTCTTCGAGTTTCACATATATGTATCATGTTTTCAAATAGACCTGCAAGTGTTATTACAATGTTTCAAATTTCGTATACGATAGAATTCAGTACGGAGATATCTGACCAAAACCATCTCTTATACTGCGGTCCGTTTGACTTGACACGATAAACACGGAGAACATTCGAAGGTTACCCACGAGACACGAAAAATAATAGAAGAAAAAAGAAATATACATTTGGTCAAAATTCAAACATCTATTAAAAAACACGTAAATATTTCTTACCACCATTATCTAATTTCTACTGTTTTCAATACAAATAAATAAGTATTCGCTCGAATCAAGCAAACGTATGTTGTAATATACATAGCTGCGGGACGTTTCAATCGCAAATACTCGATCGATAATTATCGGTGAAAAATGGCGTAAAAAATTCATCGTTCAAAGACGGAAACGCCCGGAAGCCTATTGAGCTGTTTTTTTTTTTGCAAAATATTTACATAGACGCGCATTGCAACACGTAGAATTGAAAAAGAAAAGAAAAGAAATAGAAATAAATATTCGAGATAACGCAACTGAAAAATAGTGAATAATAAACGCTAACCTCTTTCCCCTGCAGTTCACCAGGGCGGCCAGATTTATTCTGCACGTTGTGCGTGGAAAAATGGAAAAGAAAAAAAAGAAAGAAAAGAAAAGAAAATGAAATGAAATGAAAAATCGACGAGAAAAAAAAATTATTTTTTTTTGTTCGTTTCGAGAAGGGATTCGAGATATCTCTGTAAGGGGGATTTTTATCGGAAAGAAGTGACGGATTTACATCTGATTGCCAGTGTACTCTCTCGAACACGTAGAAACAGGCCTCGATGGTAGAGATAGCAGGAAATGGGCAGCAGCGGTGACAGCTTGAAAAAATATAACTAAAAAAAGATTGCGTAGTCGCAAAATGAATATTATATCGGCTTTCCATGTGTGGTATGCGGCATTTTCTGCATTTCCTGCGTCTGGGAATACAACATTCGGCTGGTTTTAGTTGATCGCTGTTAAATTGCTCTTTTTTTTTTTATATATATGTGTATTTATACATAATATAGCTTCAATTGGGAATTCGATTAAAAAATTCTTCAGGTATATAAAAAATAGAAGTAGAAAAACGGAGAAAGAAACAAAAAAAAGTGTAAAAGTAGTAGGAGCAAAAATCGAGGTCGATGAAGTGAGAAACATATATATAGAGAGTATAAAAAATTTCGCAGGTAAATGGTGTTCGGGCAGGTAAGCTTTGTGTTATAGCGAACACAAATCTCACCTTAGTGTCTAACACCTCGCCGGGGCGTAATTTTCCCAACTGCAAAAAATTATAGAGACGAAATGTCAGCATTCTTTTAGAGTTTTTCAAATAATTTTCGATCGCGAAATCTTCTGGTATCCCTTTGCTCTTAACGTGATAGACTGTGTTTTTACAACGCGTATCCGATATTTTTTTTCTTAAATTATACACGTTATAAAAAGACAACGAAGGAGAAAACGAGAGAAAGAGAGAGAAAAAATTTTTAGGAGAAGAAAAGATGGAGATATATAGTGCAAGGAAAAAGTAAATAAGAAAAAAAGAAAATAAATTTTTACCGACCGCTTCGCTGATAAATTCATTCCTCTTTGTTCGTTCGTTCGTTCGTTTTAGCGCATGCGTCGTTCGAATCGAAGGACATACCAAGTTTCGCATTTCGAGTGTAAAATACAAATACGCGTAGTTGGTTACTCCTAGCGACGCGTGATCGTTTCGTTCACTTGGAAAGAATTTAAGGGAATTAGGAATAGAACGATCGAATTTCTCTCGAGTTGATAATTCGATCTGAAAATCCGTGGCGTGTCCGCGCGATTCGGCTAGAAATAAACGATCGAATGGCCGCGTTTGATTAATAGACGGCAAAGTATTAAATGTACAATAGCATAAGTCAAAGTCGTCCTTCGCGTCCGGCAAATTGATAGTTTTATCCGACCGTTGGCAGAAAATAACAAGTGTTCGGATCGTGGAAAACGTATTCTCATTTACCGTGTAAACATATATATACGTATAGTACACGTACACGAATACATAGATTGATAATGTTGGAAAGTAGTTGGTAGTAGATGTTTGTCTCTGGTCTAGGCATTTGTTAACGCCGATGCGTCTGTCCTTTCGGAACAATCCTTTTGCCAAAATGTAATCTATGAGCCGTAATGTATGTTAGAGGCGAATACGAAACCTTATACATCAATGATTTAAGATTTAAGGTGGAGAAGAGAATCCGTATCGCGCCAGACACGTCTCGGATCGTTTTTTTTTTTTTTCTGTTTTCCTCGTCGTTGTTCTTCACGATTTATTCGATGTTTTTTAATTATATTATCTTATTAACGGTATTAATATTAAATAGCGATCGTGGATATAAAGTGGTCAAAGATAGAGAATCGGTTGCAACAGATCCGTGCCAGGTGCAGTGGTGCGTTGGTGCAATGGTGCAATTGTGCATATATCCATGGTCAATAATATATTATTAATTCATAAAAAAAAAAAAAAAAGAGCCGAGGTTTTCTTGAATCGATGGAACCTCCGCTTCGGAAAAATCCGACGATCTCGCGCTCGATCTTCGTCGAAACGTCGCACTCCATTCGAAATTTATTAAAAGTAAATTATAAATTTTTTTTCCCGCTTCCGATTCATCGAGCGCGAGACGATCGAAGAAGATGAATGTGAATATTGTGCTGAGAAAAAGTGAAAAGTAATCGAGGTGAGCAGGCAGACATAGTCGAACGAAGAGATCATGATCGCGAAGAGAATAATCTTAATTTTAATTTCGCTCTTCGTTCGATGTTCGTTCGATAAGTACACGTATCGTAATAATAAATTTGTGTGATACAAGATAAAAGAAATAACGTGCGAGAAAAAGAAAAAGAACAAATGTGAAAGTGAAAAAAAAAAAAATAAGTGCATTGGTAGTCGAGTAGTAAGGTTGCAGACGAGGCATTCGCTTTTTTTTTTTTCTTTTCTCTCCATTTCCTCACCTTACGCTCGTCCACCACCTCGCCTGGTCGCAGCTTTCTATTCTCCTATGAATCAAACTCTCCTTTACTAATTTGTTTTTATCGTTTCGAAAGATTTCGATTGTATCGTATATATATACATGTATATCGCTCCTCGAACGAATTTCTTTTCTTCGCCCCCCTCCCCTCCCCCCTATTAAATATTTTACCCATTTATTTTCCACGCTTACACAATTCGAGAGAAACAATTTTTTCTCTGAGAAGCGTGAGAGAAAGAGAGAAAGGGAAGTAACAAAGGGAAGAATGATTTGGTTTCTCAGAAGCTGGGCTGTTTGGACGATTCACGAATAGGATGAGATGCTGTACTAGCATTGCTGACACTAACATCAACGTACACACCCGACACGTAATTTGGTGTCGTGATCAGACAAACACGTCGGGAGTTCACGTGATTTGGACATCTAGCTCTAAGACTATCACGATTGGGATCACTAAATCACTGACGTTGCTACGGAACTGCAAAAAAAAAAAAAAAAAAAAAAAAAAAAAAGAAACCAATACAATTCTAGGGCAATCAGCCGCTGGATCTACCTACGCTTGTATCTCTATGTGTATTTTTTCTTTACACGAGCTACCTACGATTGCTTTTTTTCACATTATTTTCGAATCTTCATTTTTTTTTCTTTTTTTTTTTCCTCCTCTATCGGATACTCTCGATCGATACCTTTCTTCTCCATCGTGTATTTACACGCGTATAAACACACGATTGGAAAAGATCTTTTGGAATACTCGAGAGAGTAACCGGGACGAGGGTTCGCTCGCTGCTCGGGACGATCGATCGATCTCCTCCGTTTAAAATCAATCCCATCGATCCCGTCGCCACGGATCGAGAAGTTGAAGACACGCCCAATTAAGATCCGCGGATCAAAAATTAAGTAATGAGTAATTGCACGAAAATAGGAGCGGACGCGTTTATTTCTGGAATGGTATTAGACATCGCGGGCTATTAAGAACATTGCTTGGCAATTTGACAAAGGGAGGTTGATTAACGGCTATAATTTCGCTTCGATAAAATTCCGTTACCATCCGAAAAAAAAAAAAGTCGAACCGTAGTTTCCATGTTTCTCCACCGAGCTCGGAGGGCGGATCGATCGCTCGGCCGCTCGAGGCGAGGGAACGCGACCGTTGGGATATCGATTTCTCGCGAGGAGAACGATGTCCTTATCTCGGCGCGTTCGCAAAAAAAAAAAAAAAAAATGTATATAAACACTGGACATATCTACGTATACACGTATACACGTACATATACACGTACGTATATACGTACATATACGTACATACACCATTTGGAAGAGTAGAAGGAGAATCCTCGTAACATACCTCGTCACTGATGATCAGGCTGGGTCTGCGACCCAATTCCTCGGGCGGAATCAAGGAGCCCCGTCGACTGGTTGTGCCGCTACCAGGAATCAACGAACTCTTTCTGCTTCCAGCCGGCGTTACGTCTTTGATCACTTCGATCTTGGGTGCCTCGGGCGCTTTGATTTCTGGCACTTTCGGCTAAATATACATGCGATCAGAGAGAATCGATCGGTCAGTTTTCCGATTTTTTTTTTTTTTTTTTTTTTTTTTAAGGCAATGCAGGCAAAGCAGTTTCAGTTTTCCGATTCGATTCGAAAAATCGAGAAAAATGGAAGGGAGAAGGAGGAAACAAGGGGCGAATCGAACGAATTTTACCAAAAATCGAGATTGGTCGAATTGATCGCGTGTGACGATGGTCGTGACGAGATTAAGCCCGAGTCGAGACTGAGATCCCTCGAAATCGGTCGGGTGAAATCGAAGCGAAGAGATATGGCGGGCACAAGGCAGGAGGGGCGTAATAAGACCAAAAATAGCGAACGACATTTTCTCCATCCTAATTTTCGAGGCGAAAAATCAGGGATCCGAGGGGCGTGATATACGAGCCGGTTATTTGCCAAAATATTCCTCCCTCCCCCATCTCTCGGCAGGGGAGAGGGGGAGGATTCATCGGTTGCCAAACGATGATTTTATTCGTTCGATTATTAGCCCCAGTACGATCGTGTTGCGTTGATTTAAAAAGCTCGAAACCGAGATCGAGATTTCGAATCGTTCAGAAATCGGCAAGGATATAATATTTCGATCGATCGAAATTGGCCGTTAAGTTGAAAAAGTTAAAAATTTATGCTCGAACAAATGATTAATTATAACAAATGATTATTTATAAAATCCTCGAATAACATTTATTCTGTTATAATTGTAACTGATTATTGATCCGATTTTATTAAATTTAAGCAACTAATTATTAAATTTTACCGATCTCTTCGTAATTAAATCGTTATCGAATTATTCTCCCATGTTCGAGATTACGAAATTCGAAGAAGACGCGATAGTATTTAACTAACCGTTGCAAAATCTTCTTCTGTATCTGATGCAAAAGCGAAGCGGCAATTTGGCAAAATCGTTTTCTTATTCCCGTATTAATAATAATGATCGATTACTCACCTTGGATTCGAATTTCTGCCCGGCCGCAGAATGAAAAGAGAATTGATTAGTATACGGGTACAAATGACACGTTTGAAATACGTGTTTAACCTCAAAATAAGAAATAATAATAATAACGACATTTCTCCATTTACCTGCGTCGCCGGTCTTTCCAGTTTAGTTTTGTCTCGTGCCACGTGCTCACCGAACTCGAATTCCTGCGGCTTCTCGAGTACAGGCCGCTCGTAATCCGGGATCTCTGGAAGCTCGTAACTCTTCTCCTTGCCAGCTTTCCCAATTTTCATCTTCTTCGCCTCGACCTTCTCGGTTTTCTCCGTTTTCTGCACGAACCAATTCGAATTAACCTCCTTCTCCAATTTCAACTCGAACGTTCGAGTTTTGAGGTTAGGTTGTTCGTCGTAAGAAGAAGATAGACAGATAGGCGACAGACAGAACAATTTCGTTTCAACATAGAACAAAAATTCCAAAACCCAAAGAAAGTAGTACTGTTTTCTTTTTTTCGTGGAGGCAAATAGAGAAGAATTAGAAACCTTAGAAGAATTTGTTATTTTGTTTCGATTTTGTTATACATAGATTTGTCGATGGGATTATATATTTTGAGAGTATTAAGAGAGAGAGAGAGAAAGAGAGAGAAGAGATTATATTAATTTATATTACGACAATTGTAAATTTGTATCTTCGATTATTGTTACAGACACTGAGAAGGAAAAGCACAAATAGTGTTGGATAGAGAAAGATAGATGAAAGATGAGAAGAGTATCGTACAATATGGAAATTCTGTGCATTTGGTAAGCGCGTAAGAGAGAAGAATTATTGAAAGTGTGTGTGAGAGAGAGAGAGAGAAAGAGAATAGAATATGTTTCCTAGTCACAATGAAGAAGTAGAACGATTTGTAAATTCATGATGATTGACAAATATCCAACATGTAACATTAAGAAGACAGAGAAAAATTGAAGGAAAAGAGATAAAGACGTAGAGATGCGAGAGAAAGAGTGCGAAAGAGAAAGAGATATATATATATTGAACATATATATTTAGAATCCCCTTCACGAGAGAATACCTTCAACTCGATACCGCCATTTTCAGCTTTTTGAGGTGTTTTAGGATCCCTTGAAACTGGTTTAAGTTGGATAGATTGAAAGCTGTCGGCTTTAATTTCGTATTTCGGTGGTTTGCGTAGTCCAGATTTCTTCTCGTTCATCTCGGCTGCCACTGGCTGCATTTAATCGTATCGTTTATTCGAGAAACAATTTCAACTTTCGAATAACCAGCCCGACAAATCTCATTTTATCTTACTTTTCTTAAACTTACTTGGAATATTATGAAAGAAAAAAAATTTTCACACTCACCTTGAGCTCTACTTTGTTCAGAGTCTTCGCCTCCTCTTCGATCTGTAATTTAAGAAAATTAACCTATTTAGAAGAAAATTTTATCCCTCAATTCTTGGTACACCTATTAAATTTACCTTCGCTCCAGGCTTGAGACTAAGTTTTCTGGTCTGTTCCTCTTCCTGTAAAAAAAAAAAAAAACAAAAAGAAAAAATTCATTTTAGGAAAAATTGTTCAAACAGATTTTCAACGAATTTTGATGAAAGAGATTAATCCGATGAGTTGTTATATCTGTTGTTACGTATAATTTTTTAGCGATTGCTGAAAAAAAAAATATGATTGGATTATGCGAGATAATGGCCTGCTTCAATTTAGTCTACTTGAAAAAAAAATTAGATTTATTTAGTTTATGAGACGAGAAAAATTGAAACGATGAAGTTAAGAATGATGTACACGCTTGTGTGAGTGCATAGATGAGTGCGATAAGTAGTAGTGTCATGTAATTTGTATATGAGATTAACGTTGCGTTATACGTGTGAGTGATTAATTTCGTTTCGTGTACCTTTCGTTCGGGTTTACCAAGTGTGACTTTAGGTTTTGGAGCAGGTTCTTCCTTCTACAAAAAAATCAATCATTGGTGGCTATTTAGGATCACATTTTGCGTAAAAATTGTGTGTATCTAACTAAGAAAAAAAGGGGCGCGATATTGTATGTACCTTAGCTTCCTCGGGTTTACCAAGTGTAGTTTTAGGTTTTTGAGCAGGCTCTTCCTTCTAAAAAAAATTGCGTGGCTATTTAAAATTGCGTTTTGGATATAAAAATTGTGTGTTATCTAACTAAGAAAAAAGGGACGTGATCTTATGTACCTTGGCTTCCTCGGGTTTAGTAAGTGTGACTTTAGGTTTTGGAGCAGGTTCTTCCTTCTAAAAAAAAAAAAACCAATTCCGTGGCTATATAGGATCGTGTTTTGTGTAAAAATTATGGTATCTAACTAAGAAAAAAAAGGGATGACATCTTATGTACCTTAGCCTCTACAGGTTTAGTAAGTGTGGTCTTAGGTTTTGGAGCAAGTTCCTCTTTCTAAAAAAAAAAAAAAAAAAATCATGAATTGTATGGCTATATAGGATAATGTTTTGGACGTATGTAAAAATTGTGTATCTAAAAAAAAAGGGGCGCCATCTTATGTACCTTAGCCTCTTCAGTTTTAGCAAGTGTGGTTTTGGGTTTTAAAGCAGGTTCCTCCTTCTAAAAATATTATAAATTGGCTATGTAGGATCGTATTTTGGACATATGTAAAAATTGTGTGTATCTAACTAAGAAAAAAGGGGCGCCAATTTATGTATCTTAGCTTATGTACCTTAGCTTCCTCAGGTTTAGCAAGTGTGGTTTTGGGTTTTAAAGCAGGTTCCTCCTTCTAAAAATATTATAAATTGGCTATGTAGGATCGTGTTTTGGACATATGTAAAAATTGTGTGTATCTAACTAAGAAAAAAGGGGCGCCAATTTATGTACCTTAGCTTCTTCAGGTTTAGCAAGTGTGGTTTTGGGTTTTAAAGCAGATTCCTCCTTCTAAAAAAATTATCAATTATGTGCAGTGGCTATGTAGGATTTTGTTTTGAATGTGTTTAAAAATTGTGTGTATCTAACTACGAAAAAAAGGACGCCATTTTATGTACCTTAGTTTCCTCAGGTTTAGCAAGTGTGGTTTTGGATTTTAAAGCAGATTCCTCTTTCTAAAAATATTATAAATTATGTGGCTATGTAGAATTATGTTTTGTATGTATTTAAAAATTGTGTATATCTAACTAAGAAAAAAAGGGACGCCATTTTATGTACCTTAGCCTCCTCAGGTTTAGCAAGTGTGGGTTTGGGTTTTAAAGCAGGTTCCTCCTTCTAAAAATATTATAAATTGTCATGTAGGATCGTGTTTTGGATATATGTAAAAATTGTGTATATCTAACTAAGAAAAAAGGGGCGCCAATTTATGTACCTTAGCTTCCTCAGGTTTAGTAAGTGTTGTTTTGGGTTTTAAAGCAGATTTCTCCTTCTAAAAATATTATAAATTATGTGGCTATGTAGAATTGTGTTTTGCATATGTTTAAAAATTGTGGTATCTAACAAAAAAAGGGGTGCTATCTTATGTACCTTAGTCTCCTCAGGTTTAGCAAGTGTGGTTTTAGGTTTTAAAGCAGGTTCTTCCTTCTAAAAATATTATAAATTATGTGGCTGTAGAATTGTGTTTTGGATGTATTTAAAAATTGTGATATGTAACTAAAAAGGGATATTATCTTATGTACCTTAGCCTCCTCAGATTTAGCAAGTGTGGTTTTGGGTTTTAAAGCAGGTTCTTCCGTCTAAAAATATTATAAATTATGTGGCTATGTAGAATTGTGTTTTGGATGTATTTAAAAATTGTGTATATCTAACTAAGAAAAAAAGGGCGCCATTTTATGTACCTTAGCCTCCTCAGGTTTAATAAGTGTGGATTTGGGTTTTAAAGCAGATTCCTCCTTCTAAAAATATTATAAATTGTCATGTAGGATCGTGTTTTGGATATATTTAAAAATTGTGTGTATCTAACTAAGAAAAAAAGGGCGCCATCTTATGTACCTTAGCTTCCTCAGGTTTAGCAAGTGTGGTTTTGGGTTTTAAAACAGGTTCCTCCTTCTAAAAAAAATTATCAATTGTGTGTAGTAGCTATGTAGGATTTTGTTTAAGATGTATTTAAAAATTGTGTATATCTAACTAAGAAAAAAAGGGACGCCATCTTATGTACCTTAGCCTCCTCAGGTTTAGCAATTGTGGTTTTGGATTTTAAAGCAGGTTCCTCTTTCTAAAAATATTATAAATTATGTGTCTACATAGGATTGTGTTTCGTATTTAAAAATTGTGTGTATCTAACTGAGAAAAAAAGGGCGCCATCTTATGTACCTTAGTTTGCTCAGGTTTAGGAAGTGTGGTTTTGGGTTTTAAAGCAGGTTCCTCCTTCTAAAAAAAATTATTAATTGTGTGTAGTAGCTATGTAGGATTTTGTTTAAGATGTATTTAAAAATTGTGTGTATCTAACTAAGAAAAAAAGGGACGCCATTTTATGTACCTTCGCCTCCTCAGGTTTAGCAACTGTGGTTTTGGATTTTAAAGCAAGTTCTTCCTTCTAAAAATATTATAAATTATGTGGCTATGTAGAATTGTGTTTTGGATGTATTTAAAAATTGTGATATGTAACTAAAAAGGGATACTATCTTATGTACCTTAGCCTCCTCAGGTTTAGCAAGTGTGGTTTTGCGTTTTAAAGCAGGTTCTTCCTTCTAAAAATATTATAAATTATGTGGCTATGTAGATTTGTGTTTTGGATGTATTTAAAAATTGTGTATATCTAACTAACAAAAAAAGAACGCCATCTTATGTACCTTAGCTTCCTCAGGTTTAGCAAGTGTGGTTTTGGGTTTTAAAGCAGGTTCCTCCTTCTAAAAAAAATTATCAATTGTGTGTAGTAGCTATATAGGATTTTGTTTAAGATGTATTTAAAAATTGTGTGTATCTAACTAAGAAAAAAATTGACGCCATTTTATGTACCTTAGCCTCCTCAGGTTTAGTAAGTGTGGTTTTGGATTTTAAAGCAGGTTCCTCCTTCTAAAAATATTATAAATTATGTGTCTACATAGGATTGTGTTTTGAATGTATTTAAAAATTGTGTGTATCTAACTAAGAAAAAAAGGGCGCCATCTTATGTACCTTAGTTTCCTCAGGTTTTGGAAGTGTGGTTTTGGGTTTTAAAGCAGGTTCTTCCTTCTAAAAAAAATTATCAATTGTGTATAGTGGCTATGTAGGATTTTGTTTAAGATGTATTTAAAAATTTTGTGTATCTAACTAAAAAAAAAAGGGACGCCATCTTATGTACCTTAGCCTCCTCAGGTTTAGCAAGTGTGATTTTGGATTTTAAAGCAGGTTCCTCTTTCTAAAAATATTATAAATTATATGGCTATGTAGAATTATGTTTTGGATTTATTTAAAAATTGTGTATATCTAACTAAGAAAAAAAAGGACGCCATTTTATGTACCTTAGCCTCCTCAGGTTTAGCAAGTGTAGTTTTGGGTTTTAAAGCAGGTTCTTCCTTCTAAAAATATTATAAATTATGCGGCTATGGATTGTGTTTTGGATATGTTTAAAAATTGTGGTATCTAACTAAGAAAAAAGAAGCGCCAAAAACGCCTTATATACCTTAAGCTCCTCGGGTTTAGTAAGTGTGGGCTTAGGTTTTGGAGCAGGTTCCTCTTTCTAAAAAAAAATTATCAATTGTATAGCTATGTAGGCTCGTGTTTTGAACGTATGTAAAAATTGTGGTATCTAACTAAGAAAAAAAGGGCGCCATCTTATGTACCTTAGCCTCCTCGGGTTTAGCAAGTGTAGTCTTAAGTTTTGGGACAGGTTCCTTCTTCTAAAAAGATAAATATGTTGAGGATTGTGTTTTATATTATAAAAGACAGGAGAGAAAAATGATCTTTAGTGTAGTGTTGTGTACCTTCACCTCTTCAACAGGTTTATCAACGGGTGTTTTGGATTTCGCGATAGATTCCTAAAAGTTAATAATAATCTTGTGTTCAAAATGTTTTGAATGTTTTTTACTAATAGAATTACTATCAAAATAAGATCAAGTGATACGTGAATAATGTACCTTGGTCTCCTCGGGTTTACCGAGAGTTCTTGGTTTTGAGGGTTCTTGTATCTAAAAATGAATTGTGTCATGTGAAGTCTTTGTGTTGTACGTGAAAATATCGACAAATAATGTGTTGTATTCGTTTTATGTACCTTAGATTCTTCTATTTTGAGTGTCGATTTGAGTTCCTCCTAAAATAAATGAAAGTGAACTTGAACTAACATTTAATGTTGTTCGTTTTTAACGAAGTAAGTGTGCATAGCATGTAAATTGTACATGTGAATTAAAATTATTATATTCATCCTGTACCTTCTTTTCTTCCTTTCCAACAGTTTTAGCTTTAGCGACGACTTCATCCTTCTAAAAAGAAAAAAGTACAGAAATGATAAAATTTATTCACTGTTATTTACAATTCGATTTGATTTTTTGCGTTAATGCAATAAAAGCTTAACAACGATCGATAAGAAACAAGGTGTATATGTAAGTACCTTAGTTCCATTGGAAACGTTATCTCTTTCTTTAGAATCTGACGTAGGTTCTTCATCCTGAATAATATTCATACGAGTGAATGAAACGTATAATAAATAAAAAATATAAAATAAACAAATTCTGAAGAACTGTAACAAATTCATGAGATATTGCAAACTATATATGTACTCTCTTTATTCCCTTTATACCTTAGACCCCTCTGTAGACTTTGTCGATGACCTACGTCTTGCAAGCGGTTCCTTTTTCTAAAATTGCAAATGGAGGAAAAAAAATTATAAAAAAAAGACAAATCGCTTATATATATAATCGCTTATTCGAATAAAATTAAATTGTTTCCAAAAAAAAAAAAAAATAAAATAAAACAAAATAATACCTTGCTCGCTTCGTCAAGTTTGCGAGAAGTAGATTTTGGTTTCGCGTCCTCTTTCTAAAACGATCAAAATAATAATTATAGCTTTCCCCGGTCAAACTATGTGTTGTGGTGATGTTACATCTTATGCATGTATGTATATATGTATGTATGTATGTATTGTACAAATGAAGGTTAGAATATTCGTGTACCTTGCCTGTTCCAACTTTCTTACGAGTTTTTTTTAATTTCGGTTCAACTTTCTCCTAAAAAAAAAAAGATATACTTTTTACTTTATTTTATTTCCAGCAAGGAAACGTATAGGACAGATATATATATATAATGATTATATTATTATTACTATTCTACCTCTACTTTATCATCAATTAAAGGCAATTTTGATTTTTCTTTCAAAGTTTCGGACTCGTTGTTTATTAAATTTGATTTCCAAGTATCCTAAAAAATTGTTCGAATACGGTGAATATTATTGTGAACAACAAGAGTGTTATAATTTTAAATTAATGAAGCACGTATGTATGTACCTCGGGTACTATATACTCTGTCCGTGATAAATATATGAGAGTTCTTTGCGGGGCCTAAAATTAATTTATAAGCATGTTCAAAATAAATAAAAGGATAATTGATTGTGATTTGTGAAATTTAACAATTAATCAAATCGTTTATACCTCTCTTAAAATCGACTTAATTTCTGGTTCTTGTGGTCTATCTGCCCAAATGTCCTATAAATTGTGCATTACAATTGTACATGTGTAAATTTTATTGATATTAATTTAATAAAAAAAAAAAAAGAAAGTACCTCTATATCATTGTCCAATTCTTCAATTTGTTTAGGTATAATTTTTGATTCGTTCTGTGAATTATGTATGGAAGATAATAATAAAATAATATAAATAAAATAATATATTAAACGTACAACAAGATATCCAATGAAATTTAAATTTATAATCTATTCGTTTATTCGTTAATTGTTTCAGGAATTTGAATTCATTGTTTTATGATAAAGCAAAGAGATCTTTTCATAAAAAAAAAAATTATTGTATATTATGACAAAAATTAATAACAAATATACCTCGTTATATTTAATCGATTCTCTTTTTTCTGTACTTGGTTGTGATTGTTCAATGGAAACCTAAAATTATTTTTTCATTTATAATTGTTATAATTCAATAAGTTTTTTTATCGAAAAAAACGGAATTGAATATTCAATTGCATTGTATACCTCGATATTTTTACTAGGTCTACTCGCACGTGGTGTAGATGTATCCTAAAATTAAATTTCTATAAGTAATAAATTTAACAAAAAAAAAAGAAAAAATTCGTTAAATACCTCGTAATTATCAAGCAGTAATTCATTGGCGTTATCCGGTTGTAATTTTGGCTAAAAAAATTTTTGAGCAAAAAAATTAAAAAAAAAAAAATTTTAATTTTGATAACTTGATAATTTTGATAATTTTGATCGATTTTGCGTATCGCAATTATCTATGATTATATCGCAAAACAATTAAATTAAGTATATTTTTGTAATAAAATGAAAATTTCAGAATTGTGAAACTAATATGTACCTCTCTTTTTATAATGGATCTTATTTCGGGTTCTCTTGGCACTGAAGCCCAAATATCCTATAAACGCGGTTTTTTATAAGTATTATGTCCTTGATTTTAATACGAAATTAAATATCTTTTTAACGAATCATTTACCTCGATTTCATCATCATCATCGGGTTCAGGCTCATAATGTTCAATATCTCTATCTGTCGGTAAAATCTATAACGATATAATGTGTATATTTTAATTGTATATATCTATCGAAACACACCGAATATGAATTTAACGTGTATATTTAGTGTTTTGTGTACCTTCGTGTGATGTGTTGGTATTATTGTGGATCTAAATTTCGGGATCTCTCTATCTACCTAAAAAAATTGAAAATAATAATAAAAAAATAATTCACGAAATTTTTTCTTAAAAAGAAATCGTAATTGAAGAGGAACAGTGAAAAATTAAAAAAATTACATCAAAAGAATAGCATTGAAATAAGATAAAAGTTACGACGAGGTTATTATTTAGATAGCGTGATATAGATCAATGATATACGTGAAGTAAGCGGCTGCAGTCTACTATATCATTTAGAATAACTACTGTACTCGCATACATATGATGTTTATGTAGAAGCAATTCGCCTCACTTCACGCTATTCCTTCTTTAAACCGTTACAATGCTAATTACGAACAAATTTTCATCAAATAGAACATTTATTGCGACTCTCTTGCCAAATTCAACGATATTAATCGATATTATACGTACATAAGTCACACACAATATTTATTGTTAAATGTTACTAGCCTTCTTGAGTCATTTGCAAGAAGGTTAGACTCACACATGGATACTTACTGTTTCTATAGAAAAGATCGTAAGGAAAAGATTATTTTCAAATTTAAATAACTCGTAATAACTTTTAACGTGTTAATAATAAAAATTGTACATAAGATATATTAGAATTTTAATATTTTTATGGAAAATATCCACAACAAAGAAATGTGAAAAATGTTTTTTTTTTACCTTTTCGGTGATTACTTTTTTCTCAATGATGGAAGCTCGCCTGCTTTCGGTCTTGACTTCTTCGATCTGTTTAGATATACATAAAAAAAAAAACAGATAAATAAAAGAACGGTACATCTTTTTAAAATAAATATAGATAAATATAGCATATAGGAATGAATGTTATAAGAAATTCTAATTCAATTATTTTATGTTCTATCATACATCTATTTATTAAAAAAAATAAATAGAAAATATGTAACCTTTTCGTCAGTTGCTATTAAAGAACTTCTTCGACTTTCTGTTCGTAATTCTTCTACCTGTTAAAAAAACAGAAGAAAGAAGACATTATGCAAGTTTTCTTGCAAATAGATAATTTTAAATAATTGTTACTTACTTTGCTAATAGATTGTTTTCGAGATACAGTTTTTTCAGCTTTAAGCAGAGCTTCCTGAAATAGAAAAGTAAATGATAAATAAATAGAAATACAAAAATTTTAATAATAAGAATAGGAAAAATTATACTTACTTCCTTCTTCTCTTCTTTCTTCGCAATTTTTTTCTGTGAAAATAAAATTGTTCAATTTCCAATCTAATAATTAACATAACAAAGATTTCAAATTTGGATTAAAAAATAATTATTACCTTTTCAACTTCCTTCTTTTCTTCGATTTTTTCTTCTGGTTTCTTCTATACAAAGATGAAACAATTTCAATTTTATCACAAAAAATAAATAATATAATTCTCAACCTTACCATTTTTTTGTTCTTTTTATTTCTTTTACCACTATAGTTCAACTAGATTGTCATGTTGTTAAATGGATATACACTAAAAAATTGATTTGAAAACCAAACTGTATAGAACATAAAAAGAAACATGCAGACAATAAAACGAAAAAAAAGGAAGACAAGAATGGGATGAGAAGTTTTACAGTTTTGAGGAAAATTTCATAGCCCAGCTTCTAAATTATTTTCTTAAAAAACTTAAGCATTATATATTGTGCGAAACAAAATTATAATTGATAAATAACCATTTCAATCTTAAACAGAAATAATCTCAATACAAATCAATTTGAAATAATTAACGCTGAAACATATTAAAATTTATTAATCAAAGCTGCACGTGTTGGTAAAGCTGTAAGGAAAGATCAATTCATTCAGATATATAGCTGCAAATAAATTTTCCTATTGTAAACATGCGTTATCTCTTTCAATTTATTTTATTGAATTTATAAGCATTAAAAGCCATGTGGAATAATCGTTCGCAACCATGATTTTGCAATGCAATTGAAAAGTCGATATCTATAATTCGAGCGCATACTTTATTCGAATAAAATTTTTCATATTCATTATTACTCACCTGTATTACTTCCAGTTTCTGAAACAAAAAAAAGAAAGAACAATTAAACAATGTTTAACTCTTGATCACTTTGCGAATATATTGCAGCGTATATTAATGATGATTTTTTAAGCAAATTTTCATAATATTTACGAGTTTATACGAGATAAATACATGAAATAAAAGGACACATAACGTTCACAAATACAACTACAAGGAAATCACAGGAGAACGCGCTAAAAGGAAACAATACTTGTGACACATCTTAAATGTATGAATACCGTGTGAATTAAAAGAATTTCACTCACTTTTAATAATAAACTGTTCTTTTCACTTTCGTGAATCGAAATAAAAAAAAAATATAGTCGTACCTTTTTAGGAGCAGATTTGTCGATACCGTTCGGTGTGTGGTCGGGTATATCCTTGAAAGTAGTTTAAAAAAAAAAGTGTTGATTAATTTAACTTAGTAAAGTTGAGTAAAAATTCTCTTGATTAAAGAAGAAGAAGAAAAAAAAAATCAAAAAATCAACGAGGTAAAAAAAAAAAGTAGATTGACACGAAAAAAAATATTCAGTGAGTGAAAATATATATTGTATTTGTTTTGTGAAATATGTGTAACGTGTATGTGTATGCGTGTACCTCGATTTGTGATATCGTTTCTGAATCTGGCTCTTCGATAATCGGCTCTGCGATGCTGGACTCGATTACACTCACCACTTCATCTTCCTCCTCCTCCTCCTCCTCCACCTCCACCTCCTCCAACTCTTCCTCTTCCTCTTCCTCATCTTTTTCGAAAAGATTTTCTTTATCATGGTTCCGAATCGAGCTTTTTACCTTTGCATCGCAATATTGAAACGTATTTCAAAAGAGCCGAATTACCGTGTGAATTGATGACGAAAAAAGAATAATTATACATAAAAATCTGACTTTGAGTGTTTATGCAAGTTCGTGTTCTTAACGTAAAAAAAAAAAAAATGGATGAGTATTAGTTATTAGGCAGACAAAAGGATAGACAAATAGCGAAAGAAAAAATATTTCTTAGGAGAATTAATAGCGAATAATAAGGTTGCAACAAACAACGTTCGCTACCTTTTCCTCTTTCTTTTCTTCCTTTTTCTCCTCTTTCTTTTCTACTTTCTTCTCTTCCTTCTTTTCTTCCTTCTTCTCTTCTTTCTTCTTTTCCTCTTTTTTCTCCTCCTCTTTCTTTTCAACCTTCTTCTTTTTCTCCTCTTTTTCCTCTTCCTCTTTCTTTTCTTCTTTTTTCTACAATATGGACAAGGAATTGCATGCAACATTCAAGAACACATGTTTTACTTAACCGTTATGAATTTAATATTGGAAGGAATATCATTTTATGATATACGAATAGGGGATGAACAAATCTAAACAAAGATAGTTTTACTTGAATACATAACGACATTGGAATATTGACAAATATATATATATATAGAGAGAGAGAAAGATGAATGTTTTTGACCATTTTCTAATTTCTTTTCTTACCTTGACAACCAATCGTGCCGACGATTCATCTTGACCGTATTCGTTACTAACTACTACTTTATACGTTCCAGAATACGAAGTGGAAGCAGATGTGATCGACAATTTCATATCTACACCATTGAAAGATATCATTATGTCTTTGGAAGCTTTGACCACCGTGGAATCTCTAAAAAAAAAATGAATGTATTGTAAATATTTATATTATAAATATTGTTATATTTAACTTTAATTGTTATATTGTTATATTTATTGTTAAATATTATAAATATTATTATAAATATTGATTCGAGATTAAATAAATTGCGAGTTGAAATAATATATTTACCTGTACCATGTGATGGTAACTTTACGATCCTGTTTGGACAGACTGGCGACAAGTTCGATCGATTTACCTTCCTCGATCGTCTAAAAAGAAAAATATTAATGATTGTGGTAACGATAAATGGTTTAAAAGTGGAACACATGGGAGAAGAATATATCCTAATTACCGCTGATTTCAAACCGGATATAATCTTAGGTTTCTCGCCTTCCTCCATAATTTCCGTAACTTCTACAACTTGGGACGTTGCCTCGCCTTTTTCGTTACGAGCAACTAGCTTGTACACACCTTTGTCAGAGGCTGACACTTGTTCGATTTCCAACTTGACAGCAAATTCTCCCTAAAAGCATAAAATTTTGTTAGCTTCTTCTTTTAAATTTAACTCTTTGAATCTATTAAAAAGAAACGTACCTCTTTTACTTGCTCGACGTGGACTTTGTGCCTGTTGTCCGCTTTCACAGCGTTTGTCTCTTTGAACCAAGTGCATTCCGGGGTAAATTTGGAAAGCACGTGACACTCGACTATGACCGTTCTCTTCTTCACGATCTTCACGACCTTTGGTTTTTCCTTGATCACGGGTATAACTGAAACGGGGAGGATGTTCAAATTTGATTGATTATTCGAGGTGGCGTTAAAAAAGGAAAATTCGAGAAACTCACTTTCAACGTTGAGCGTTAGATTGGCATTCAATTCGCCAAGAGCGTTCTTGATGTTACACTTGTATAAACCTGAATCTTCGGCACCTGGATCGTTCAACGTCAATTTGATGTAATAGATATCCTGCTTCTCTTGAACGATACTGATCGAGATCTTGGAGGACTCCTTCACTATCTTTCCCGCATGGGTCCACACGATTTCAGGTTTCGGATTAGCCTTCACCTTGCAATCCATGATCACCAGTTTACCCTGATTTTGAGACTGTATCCGCGGTTTCTCGACGAAAGTCGGCCCGTCTCCTTCCGGCTCGGGCTCCGCCTCGATGTTCAAATTCAAATTCGCATTGCTCTCACCGTACTCGTTTTTCACGTGACACCTGTAAGTGCCGCCATCAGGCGCCGAAGGATCCTGCCACATAATTATATCATGATCGATAATTGCGTACACACACACACGAACACACACACGAACACACGAACACACGAACACACACACCAACACGCGAATACACACGAACACACACGAATACACACACACACACGCGCGCGCGCGCGCGCGAATACACACACACACGAACACACGCACGACACACGCACGACACACACGCGCGCGCGCGCGCGCGCGCGAACACGAACACGCGAATACACACGAACACACACACACGAACACACACACGAACATACACACGAACACACACACACGAACATACACACGACACACGCACTAACACACGCACGACACACGCACTAACACACACGCACTAACACACACACACACACACACACGCACACGCACACGCACTAACACACGCACTAACACACGAATACACACGCACGCACGCACGCACGCACGCACGCACGCACGCACACACACACACACACACACACACACACACAACACTAACACACGAACACAAAAGTTACCTTGATCTCCATGATCAACTCGTAAACGTCCTCCTCGACGGTCTTCGTCTTGATGGAAATCTTGGAGGATTCTTTGACGACATTGGCCCCACGGAACCACGTAACTTCCGGTTTTGGATTCGCCTTACACTTGCATTTCATCGTGATCAAGGTGCCGGTTTCGTTCGGAATGATACGAGGTTTTTCGACGAACGTCGGCGCGAAACCAGGTCCCTCTTCTGTATCTTAGAAAGATCAATGGTCAAGCAAGGTTCGTAAAAATTTTATGTTCGACGATATTTGTGGCGATGGAAAAAAAAAAAGAGGGGAAAGATATTTAATATTGAATATGTCGATTCATCTCGTACGAAATTCAGCGCAAGGATCGTCGTAGCGAGTTAAACAGTTAAGCAAACGAAAGAAGGATTAGTTAGCTTATCAGCGCAATCATGCACTTACCTACCTGTACATCTATATATATACACGTATTTTATTCACGCGAATTTTATTCACCGTATAATAATTATCTTTCTATTCTCGACATCGACACAAAGGAGAGAGAAAAACAACGTGCTAGGAAAGAGATATATATATATATATGTAAAAAATAATCGTGGCGTGCGGATCTGATTCGGAGGAGGACTTGCCTTGGAAATTGAGGGAGATGTTTGCGTTACTCTCGCCGAAGTTGTTAAACGCGTTGCATCGATAATTTCCCCCGTCCGCCTTGGTCGGATTCGATATCTCGAGCGTGAGCAAATAAGTGTCCTTCCCGGTCGCCTTGCGTGACATCTTGACACGTTTGCTGTCGGTGATCGTCTTCTGACCTTGGTACCAAGTTATATCCGGGACCGGGTGAGCTTCCAAGATACACTCCATGATCAACACGTCCCCTTCTTGTCGAATTGTTGGCTTCTTTGGGAAACGCGGTGGTTTACCGTCCGGTATTCTGCGTCAGATCGACACGTCAGATCGATACTCGCTTCGATTCCTCGATTCGCGCGGACGGATTCGTTCCAAGGCGTCGCCAGAAAAAACAATTCAATCGTTCAAAATTCTTCCAATTTTCGATTCTTCGAAATTCGATTATTCAAAATTCGATCGTTCGAAATTCGGTTGTTCGAAATTCGATCGTTCGAAATTCAATCGTTCAAAATTTGATCTTTGGAAATTCAATCGTTTAAAATTCGATTGTTCAAAATTTAAAAATCGTTCGAAATTCAATCATTCAATTTGAATTCAATTCAAAATTCGATCATTCAAAATTCGATCATTCAAAATTTGATCGTTCGAAATTCGATCGTTCAAAATTCGATCATTCAAAATTCGATCGTTCAAAATTCGATCGTTCGAAATTCGATCGTTCAAAATTCAATCGTTCGAAATTCGATCGTTCAAAATTCAATCGTTCGAAATTCAATCGTTCAAAATTTAAAAATCGTTCGAAATTCAATCGTTCAAAATTAGGTCGTTCAAAATTCGATCGTTCGAAATTTGATCGTTCAAAATTCGATCGTTCAAAATTCTTCCAATTTTCGATTCTTCGAAATTCGATTATTCAAAATTCGATCGTTCGAAATTCAATCGTTCAAAATTTGATCTTTGGAAATTCAATCGTTTAAAATTCGATTGTTCAAAATTTAAAAATCGTTCGAAATTCAATCATTCAATTTGAATTCAATTCAAAATTCGATCGTTCAAAATTCGATCGTTCAAAATTTGATCGTTCGAAATTCGATCGTTCAAAATTCGATCGTTCGAAATTCAATCGTTCAAAATTTAAAAATCGTTCGAAATTCAATCGTTCAAAATTCGATCGTTCAAAATTTGATCTTTGGAAATTCAATCGTTTAAAATTCGATTGTTCAAAATTTAAAAATCGTTCGAAATTCAATTATTCAATTCGAATTCAATTCAAAATTCGATCGTTCAAAATTCGATCATTCAAAATTTGATCGTTCGAAATTCGATCGTTCAAAATTCGATCATTCAAAATTCGATCGTTCAAAATTCGATCGTTCGAAATTCGATCGTTCAAAATTCAATCGTTCGAAATTCAATCGTTCGAAATTCAATCGTTCAAAATTCGATCGTTCGAAATTTGATCGTTCAAAATTCGATCGTTCAAAATTCTTCCAATTTTCGATTCTTCGAAATTCGATTGTTCAAAATTCGATCGTTTAAAATTCGATCGTTCAAAATTCAAAAATCGTTCGAAATTCGATCGTTCAAAATTCGAAAATCGTTCGATATCTCGTTTCTATCCATTTCCATCGAGAGATCGAAGGAAGCGAAAGATCTGGCGACGCGATGACCGTGCGCGATATAATAACGCGGCGTATGCGTACTTCAACTTGTCACCCCCCTCGAAGTTCAAATTAATGGTAGCGACACCCTGGCCATGCTTGTTCTTCGCCACAGCTCTGTATTCCCCGGCGTCGCCTTTCGCCACGTTGTCGATTCTCAACCTCGCTAGATGGTACAGCTTTTGATCCAATTCCAACGACATCCTGTATCTTCCGTCTTCTTTCAATTCTTCGCTACCGTGATACCTAATTACGTACGCCCATCAAACCATCATCATGTATATACGTTGCTCGAAAGTAGTAGTAGTAACTTGGAAGTACGTTGTACGTTGCCATGGAAATGTTTCGCTCGAGATAATGATCGAACGAAAACTGTGCGTGCAACTGAGAGAGGGAGAGAAAGAGAGAGAATGAGAAAGGAGAAAGGAGAGAAGGGGAAAAAAGACGTATCCAAGACGTACTTCCAGAATGCGGATGCGCGCGTATTCTTACCACTTGACGGTTGGTTTCGGGTCGCCGACTAATCGACATTCGAAGGTGATGGTGTTACCGTCGTCCGATTGCCTTATCACCGGTCGTTCGGTGAAAGTCGGTTTAATACCGTCGTCGGGTACGGGTGCCTCGTCGCCTATGTTCACACAAACGATCTACGTGTCGATATCCTTGTATACAATATCTTTTATCTGTCGCTTAACCCCTTCACGACAGGAAGGTTTAAGCCCTTCGATCCAAGGTCAGAGCTACGTATCGATCCCAAGTTTTACACCACGTTCCTTGCTTTTTTTTTTTTTCTTTTTTACCTCTTTCACTTTCGCCGATAAATTACGATTAAGATTTCGCCTATCAAACCGACATCTCCTTATTTAGGTTGCTTTCTTATCTCTCGTCTTTTGCGTCCGTTCTTTCTTTTTTCCTAATTTTCTTCCCTCGTTTCGTCCTGTTTGTCCTGATCGATTGTCCATTGTGCGATGAAATGCCTCGAACCAAGTCGCGATCGAATCGATTCGACGTAAAAAAAGAGAAGAAAAAAAACTACTTTTTCTCTGTTATTGGAGTTATTTTTTTTTTTAAGCTTGTGTACTTGTTTACCATTGCATAAAAAAGTCTTTGTGTAAGTGCGATAATTGCGATTAAGCCAGTTAAAGAAACCTGTGATTTAAAAATGTATTTAAGTTTGTTCGGTTACAGTTCAAATTTCTTTTATTTTTTTTTTTTTTTTTTTTTTTTTTTTTTTAGTAAAATCAAATTAATCTCTTAAAACACAGCAATACGCATGAGTATAGTATGCGTGTGTACGTCTACATCTACTACTTGTATCGCCTAACCAAATATTATAATATTACATCAGTAATATTCACACGGCAAATGGTTGTTTGCGTTGATAAAAAGAAAAAAAGAAAAAAGTATATACGCGATTTTAGCAACCTAACGAAGCGTCAGCATAAGGCGATCCGCGTTCCATCTACCGACGTTGCGAACAATACAAGTCGGACACGTGGAACGCCAATCGAAAAATTAATACGTGATTCAAGCAGCTTTTACGTTATTAATTAGAATTTCATCTGCGATCTATGCGAACTATCCCTTTTCCTTTTAGTTTCCTTGGGCTGTATATCGTCGCTCCGTCGAGCCGATAATCGATACGTGCTCATTGCTCGACCGAGATAAATTATTAAAAAATAAATATTACGCGGACGGATGAAGACACAGAGAGAGAGAGAGGATAAGTAGAAAAAATAATGAATAAAACAATGAAGAAATAGAAGAGGAAGAACGGGTCGAAGAAGGAAAATGACGAGACAAGTCAAGAGGGGAGGAGGCCAGAGCCTGAGAATTGAAGAGAACCGGAAAATGTAGAAATAATAAAGGATCACCGATATACACCCCGAATTAATAATAATAAAGATAGAGAAAGTGAAAAGGTAAGTGACGATTTACGTTTATTTTCTCGTGTTCGATTTATCTTATCGAAGAAAAATAAGCGTGAATCGTAAAACATCGATGTTCGAGCATATGGATATTGAAGAAAATTTTCTTTATTATACTTACTATCGAAGTTTAAGGAAATGGTGGCGTTCGATTCGCCGAGCTCGTTCTTCGCAGTGACCTTATATTTACCAGCATCCTCAACGGTCACATTTTTTATCTCCAATGTGGCGAAGTACGAGTGACCATCTTTGTCGACGGTTAGCTGAAATTTCAAACTTGGTAAATAAGAGGGGAGTAATAAAAACACGCAAACGGATCTGTTTACTATTGCAAAAAAGTCTCGCGGGACGGCACGAGGACAAGATGTCCTTCATTAGGACCGCCCATCCCTACTTTTTGTTGACAATTCTAACACGGTACGTAATAGTAGAAAAACATAGTGTGTCTACCTTCGTATACATACAACAATGTTATTATCTTAACAATTCGAACACGAAATTACATTTATAAATTAAACTATTGTTACAAATCATAATTATTCTACAAATATTATGAGAAATAACAAAATTTTTATATTATATCGATACGTTAGAATTTGTCGACTTCTAAGCCTACGCTAATGCATCGTTTAAGTACGGATCGTCGTTTCGAATTAGTATGTGTGCACGAATACCATGGTAGAGACAAAAATGCGTGTGAAAATAGGCGTTTCCTTTCTTAAAATTAACCAATCAGACTCGCGATTCCTCCCACCAGACTTCTTTCCATCAGTAGATATATAGATGGATAGAGGTAACCAACCTTGTGCCTCGGTGAATCTTTTACCATATTTCCATCGTGAAACCACGTTACTTTGGGCGTGGGATCAGCCGTGATGCGACATTCGAAAAGTAATCGTTTACCATCGTCCTCTTGTCTGATAGCGGGCTTCTTCGCGAAAGTTGGCGCGATTCCATCGATTTGTCTACAAGTGCGAATCACAAATTTTAAAGTAAAGACTGTAAAACTGTATTTTCATTTCGGTAAAATAAAATCACACTGCAAACACGCTGATATCACTTTGATATCATTATTATATAAACACATTGCGACAAGTTAGTAGTCGAGTGGCGTTCGATTATCACGTAGTAAACAGGTCAGTGCGTGATTAGACGAGCCAAAAATTATACGATTTTACAGAGTAATAACTAATAAAAGTAAATAGTGATAAATTTGACTTGGGATGACGCTTAATTCTGGCTCTTGTTTCACTGATGCTTCTACCGGTATCTCTACTGTAGACTCGTTGTTACCTATAGCGAGAGAAGAGATCCTTTGATGGCTCGTTTTAGAAACGTCTTTAAAACGTCTACAGTTCAACGACCTTTTTTCGCGCAAAAATTTATCTTGCAATTACCGCAAAATTTCCCCATTTTTCGTCTACGTGCATCGTAGTACCTTGCGTAATAGATTCGTCAATTTGTGAAACGGCAGTTGACGATAAAGATGAAAATAAAGAGAGAGAGAAAAAGAAACAGAACGAAACGAAGCAATTCGAAAGTGTAAAAGCAACAGGATCTCGCGATCTGTGTAAAAGAAGGCAGAGAGCAGAAGGGAGGAACGTCGAAACTAACTTTAGCAAAGAAGTAGGCTGCAGCTGTTTCCTCCTGTTATACGCGTTACGGCCGATTACAACGCGATTCGTCTCGCGGATCCGTTCTCTCCGCTTCTGCTACGAGAAGGAAAGCGTGTGCGCGATTCGAGGAATATCTGGAAAAAGTATGGGCTCGTCAATGGCTCGAGTTACTTTTAGAAATTCACGGGGAATCAAAATGTCTGTCGAACTGATCCGAAAATATAACATTTCGCCGACCGGGCTTGGTCACGCGCGTCCAACTTTCGACCCAATTTCTAACGAACAAGTGAAATTCGAAATTCGAAGTTTGATTATTCAAACGGGGGGAGGGGGTAATCTAAAAATATCGCGGACAACGCGCAGATACATCTACAACTTAACTTTCCATTCCTCGATCGGTATCTTATCGACATTCTGAACATTCCGTCCACGCAAAATACTACGTGTAGAAAAAGTTTCGAACACGGATTGTGGTAAGTTAAACCGATGTTCCGATCGGACAAATGTCGTCGGTTAAAAAAGAATCGAGGATGAAAATAGAGAAGAAAGAGAGGGAGAGAGAGAGAGAGAGTTCGTCGAATCTATTTTCACGGCGGACAAGTCAGACTCACGTTATGCGTGGGCAGAATCGAGGGATCGGAAGAAGCATTAGCTGTCCGACGGTTTTCTCTTATCGGACGCGCGCGTGAACACACGTGAATACACGCGTGCAACAAAAATAGCGAGCATTCCGCGACGATTATTATTAGTTAGCCGCATTCGATGCGCACCTATATAAACATCCACTCCTCCCTCCCACCCCCCAATCGGTTAGTTTCAACAAACGGTCTCGTTAATATCTCGCACACGAAATTTTTCTCTTTTATTATTATTATTATTATTATTATTAAGAAAAATAAAAAGAACTCGAAATCCGTTACTCACCCATCCCTGTCTGCCTCTTCCGCCGCTAAAAGCATGGAAAAAGAAAAAAGAAGAAAGCGTGATAAGAAAAATAAAAAGCGTTAGAAGAAGAAGAAAAAGAAGGAGGGAAGCAGAGCCTGGAGAAGCGACAAACAAAGTATCACTCTCTTTTTTTCTCTCTCGAGAAAGAAAAAAAATATTCGTCGATCGAATAACTTACTTCTCTCTAGGCTCATCGACGGCTGTAAAAAAAAATGAATGAATGAATGTTTAAAATTATTTCGAAGGAGGAAAACACGCTCGATGCGATCGAAAAAGGTGGGGATTATTTTCGGGTTATAAGGACAGGGGCAGAGCGAGAACGAAAGGGTCAAGAACGAGATCTATAAAAAGAACAATCTTTCGCAGCGCACGCATTGAAACAACGGACGCGTTGCGCAATGAAATGAGTGGGGAGAAAAAGAAAAAATAAAATAAAATAAAACAAGATGTAAAGGAAGGGGGAGGGGAAGAGAAAATCGACGATCCACTTACGACTGAAATTCAGGTTGATCGAAGCCGCGACCTCGCCCATCTTGTTCTTGGCCTTCACTTTGTACAGGCCGGCGTCGGTCTCGATCACGTCGTCGAGCTCGAGGACGACGAGGAACTTGTTCGTCCCGACGCTCTGCATCCGGAAGTTGGTCCTCGTGTCGGGGCCAAGCTCGACCTCGCCCCGATACCACGATATCTCGGGCTTCGGCGAGCTGATCAGCTGGCACTCGAAGATCAGCCGATTTCCGTCGTCCTCCTGCCTGAGCTGCGGCTTCTGGGTGAAGCTCGGCGCGAAGTCGTCGGCGACCCCCATGTTGCCGGGTCGCCCCAATTCCTCGCCCGGCGAGCCACCCTCCTTCCCTCGCTCCTCCTCCTCCGCTCCTCCTTCGAAGGGCACCTAACCCTCCTCCTCCTCCTCCTTCACGCTCGGCTCAAACGGCGCCGACCCGCGGCACCATCCAATCGACCTTGCCCTTCCTCCCCCGTCGCGCGCGCCAACCAACTCCTCTCCTGTCCCGCACGGATAAAGAAAAGCTCGATTTATCGAAGGAATTTTCCAAAAGGAATAATAATAATTATAATGTAATAATTAATATACGAATAATATTAATAAATAATATTAATAATAATAATAATAATAAACGAGTCTCTATTATTAATGCACTTGGCTTGGAAATAAGTGGAATCGATTATCTCGATCGAAGATCGAATTATTATGCTTGGCGAGAATCTGAGGATCGAAAGAATTGAGAAAAAAAAAAAATTCGACGTATATAATATTAATAATAATATTATAATAATAGTATATAAATTATTATATAATATATATAATATATATAAATTATAATGTATAATAAATTATAAATTATATATATATAATATATATAAATTAATATATAAATATATAATATTAATAATAATAATAATAAACGAGTTTCTATTATTAATGCACTTGGCTTGGAAATAAGTAGAACCGATCGAAGATCGAATTATTATGCTTGGCGAGAATCTGAGGATCGAAAGAATTGAGAAAAAAAAAAAATTCGACGTATATAATATTAATAATAATATTATAATAATAATATATAAATTAATATATAAATATAATATATTAATAATAATAATAATAAACGAGTCTCTATTATTAATGCACTTGTTGGCTAGGAAATAAGTGGAACCGGTTATCTCGATCGAAGATCGGTTATTATGTTTGGCGAGAATCTGAGGATCGAAAGAATTGAGAAAAAAAAAAAAATTCGACGTATATAATATTAATAATATATAATATTAATAATAATAATAAACGAGTCTCTATTATTAATGCACTTGGCTTGGAAATAAGTGAAATCGGTTATCTCGGTCGAAGATCGAATTATTATGCTTGGCGAGAATCTGAGGATCGAAAGAATTGAGAAAAAAAAAAAAATTCGACGTATATAATATTAATAATAATATTATAATAATAATGTATAAATTATTATATAATATATATAATATATATAAATTATAATGTATAATAAATTATAAATTATATATATATAATATATATAAATTAATATATAAATTAATATATAAATTAATATATAAATATAATATATTAATAATAATAATAATAAACGAGTCTCTATTATTAATGCACTTGTTGGCTAGGAAATAAGTGGAACCGGTTATCTCGATCGAAGATCGAATTATTATGCTTAGCGAGAAAGAATTGAGAAAAAAAAAAAATTCGATGTATATAATATTAATAATATATAATATTAATAATAATAATAAACGAGTCTCTATTATTAATTCACTTGGCTTGGAAATAAGTGAAATCGGTTATCTCGGTCGAAGATCGAATTATTATGCTTGGCGAGAATCTGAGGATCGAAAGAATTGAGAAAAAAAAAAAAATTCGACGTATATAATATTAATAATAATAAATATAATAAATATAATAAATATAATAATAATAATAATAATAAACGCAACGAGTTTCTATTATTAATGCACTTGTTGACTAGGAAATAAATGGAACCGGTTATCTCGATCGAAGATCGGTTATTATGCTTGGCAAGAATCTGAGGATCGAAAGAATTGAGAAAAAAAAAAATTCGACGTATATAATATTAATAATAATATTATAATAATAATATATAAATTATTATATAATATATATAATATATATAAATTATAATGTATAATAAATTATATATATATATATATAATATATATAAATTAATATATAAATATATAATATTAATAATAATAATAATAAACGAGTCTCTATTATTAATGCACTTGGCTTGGAAATAAGTGGAATCGGTTATTTTGATCGAAGATCGGTTATTATGGCGAGAATCTGAGGATCGAAAGAATTAAGAAAAAAAAAAAAATTCGTGGAGAAAATTTGGCAACGGCGAGATGAAATGACTTATCGTTTCCGGATTGATATTAAGGGGATTGATAATTTGACATTTTCGAGAATGTTGGAACGGTATACGAGGCTTGAGAGGTTAGGAAGGAAGGACTAGGATACGCAAGAGCGAAGAAGAAATCCGTGTGCACGCACACCGAACGCTAGAACGTCACTTGGTAAGACTTGGCAACGAGCCTCGAAACATTCCTCGGATTGTTCGGCTTCGTAACGCTCGCTCTCATTCTCTATCTCTTTCCCGCGTCCCATTCGACCGATTAATTAAGAACGAATCGAATAATCTTTCGTCGAGTGCACGACAACTCTCGATCGAAACTGTTTCGATCACATATATGAAAAGAAATTGGTGGAAAATTAATTAAAAAAAAGAATAAATTCGAAATTCGTTGTCTCTCCAACGAATCTCCTTATTTTCGGGAAAATAAAAGAGGAATTTTGATTAACGATTTTGTGAAAAGTTCCTTGCTCTTTGTTCGAGATGCACTTTTGACAGGGGCGTTCTATCCGTGCCAAGTGAAGAAGGGAATGACCGAAGATCGGAAGGGAACCTTCTCTTCTTTAAATTTCTTTCGATAAATAAATCGAAAATCCCGCCCGAATCGACGATAATTGATAGTGTTAACGCGATCATAGAATTCGAAAGGACAATGGTTTGGCAATCACCTAGATTGGAGGTCGTGGCTATTTTATAAATAGAGGATCTCCTCCTCCTCCTCCGAGGAGAGATGGACGCATTTTTATCAATGGGAGAGGAGATCAACCTTGATCGGCACGGTGTCTAAAAATATTAAAACGAAAACGGCCGTTTGAAGGGAAACGGAACACGGAACGCGAGAATTCGTTTCTGCGATCGATGGAATGGAGAACAGGTGTTCCACGAACGCATGCCTCGATATTTTTACCCTCCACGTAACCAACTCAACTTGGCACTCGATAATTTTTATCGCCACGATAAATGCATTAGGATAGAAATATTGGACGACACGCAGCCCGACCTAATTAACAAGTGGCACGGTGTACACACGTTGGGTTATAAAAAGCGACGGATTGAATGAAACGAATAGTTTGGCAACGATGGGACAGAAATATCGTTGGAGGCAAAAAAAATTATGTCGCCGATGTGTTGTGGGGGGAGGGAAGAAATGCGATTTTCGAATTATTAACGCGATCGGTTATCGAAGACTCGAGTGGATGATTCACGTTTCGGGATTACTTAGAACGGAAAGAATATATTGGGTCATCGTATATAGGCAAGCTTACCGCGCGTTCCAATTCCGACCTAGAAGTTATAATTATTATAGTCGAGGCACGCACGCGTTCCATCTCTTCTCTTCTCCACTCGCGTTGTCTTATACGTGCCACTATTTTCTCTGCAGATCGCGGATGCAGAGAGAGATTCTATTTTCGTGGACTGACTCGAATCCGCGGTTAAAAACACAAATCCGCGTATCGAAATCGAGATCTTCGAGAGAGACGCGAGAATGAAAATACATTCCTTTCGCTCGAGGGAGGCGAGGGAAATTAGAAGATTGGATATTTTTATTTATAGCACAAGGCGATATCGCGAGCCGCTATGATGCAACAAGGGACTTAAAAAAAAAAAATCGGACGATATACGCGCATGGATGGATGATTCGACGATGACAAGCAACGATCCAAACAATGAATTAGTCATCCGTGCTAATTTCGATCTGGTAAGTTGCACGATCAACAGGTGAAATTTGTTAAGCAAGCTTATAAATAATAGCATCAATTATTATTAGACAGACAGAGAGAGAGAGAGAGAGAGAGAGAGAGAGAGAGAGAGAGAGAGAGAGAGAGAGAGAGAGATAGTAGCAGTAATGTATTGTTAAAACGAATACGAACGTTATACAGAGAGACAGAGAGAGAGAGGAAAAAGGACGAGATAAGAATGACACAAGGGATGACGAATCGAGCAAGGAAGAAGGAAGGAAGAAAAAATGGTTAAAATAGAAGATATAACGTATAGTTGGAAAGATGATCGGAACGTCGAACGAGACGACGAACCGTTCCTCCTCACGTTACGTTTTTCTAAAAATAAGTAGACTTCGAGCCTAGATACCTAGATAGTGGTCTACTAGAATAGTTTGTTGGTGGTTGGGCGCGAGCAGACTCGTGGCAATTAGTCACCAACACGCTGGGTAAAATCGTTTCGAATTATATATTATCCCGATTACGATCGATTATTCCACCTTCTTACTCTAGTCCCTCGTTCTTTTTTCGGGAGGAACGAGGAGGACGCGTGTCAAGGTCGCGTCGCGCCTTTCGTCATCAACGTTTCGCGCTCAGTATTCGATAATACTATTCCGAAAGTAGGAATCCGCCGGTTATCGTTGATCTAAATATCACTAAACGCGCGTTACGTTTCGCCGAGACTCGCACTGAACTTGCACGCCGAAAAGCTCTTCCAAAACTATTTTCTATCTCGCATCCATGTAACGCGCGCACAACGAAGAAGAAGAATCGGGTGAAAGAATGGCGACGCACTTGAGCGCGGCAATCTGATCCAACTACGTCGCTAAGAACGAAGAAACGAACGAAAAGTACGGACGATTGTGCGCGACACTTGTTCGTGCGAACGAAACGTAACACTTGGAAGCACTGAACCACCAAAAAAAACACCCACGTTTCACCATGAACGAAGGAGAAGTATAAAGTGAGAAAGAAAGGAGGGGAGAGAGAGAGAGAGAGAGAGAGGGAGAAAGGAGAAGGAAAGGGTACGCACTATGTGTGTGTACGTATGCATCAACGTTTCCATTTTCGCACATTCGTCCCTCACTCTCTTTCGATTCGTCAGTCTGTCAAAAGTCAAAAGTGGAACAACTTACTTGCAGCGAACGATGAATTATTCCAAATAATTAGAAATCCTCGATTCCAGCCACCTTGGCGAGTTTTTCTTTTTCTTTTTTTTTAACGTTTAATCTTTCGTTTCGGCTCGAACGAAGGTGGCGAGCTCACGCCGTTCGCGCACTTTTCTTCTTCTTCTTCTTCTTCTTCTTCTAACGAGGATAGATAATTAATAATTAAAGAAAAAAAAAAAGAAAAGAAAAGAAAAAAAGGAGAGAAAGAATACAGGAGGAAGAAGTAGAAATTTATGAAGAATATTCGATCGTGTTCGTCGTGGTCGTCGTCGTCACTGTGTGGTCGTCGCTCCCCGTTTATAATATATCCTTCGTTCGTTTCGCCCTGCGCTTCTTGTCTCTCCTTTTATACGGAGCCGTCTATCTTGGCCGTCCCAAGTCACCGGGGCCCCGCGCGCCAACTAACCGCACGAAATACCGCCGTCACACAGTCCACGTCCAGTCCAGAGATTCTGCGTCGGCGCCACTTACTCCCGATAATTATTTCTCCCCTGATCCCCTCCCACCGCCTGCGCACGCCTACGCCCCTCCTCCTCCCTCCCTTCGTCCCTCCCTCCCTCCCGCCCCCCCTCCCCGCCCCGCTGAATCTCGAGGCTGACTCCTGACACTGAGCCGTTTGACCGCCACCGTGTATCCTGCGCCTCCCGATCCTTCGCCTATCCGAGGTATCCACCCCCTTTCCGCCCCTCCTCTACCCTTATTCTTGGCACTTCCGTCGCTATTGAACTTGAAACGTTGTAATTAGCGGGAGAGGGGGAGAGGGGATACCGATCGAGTTGACGCTATCGCGAAAATAACATCGAATGGCCGGATAGTCCTATTGTTCGTTTTCGTTTACACGCGTTCCGTGCGAACGTGTGTGTAGTAACGATAAAAATGGATAAACAATGTCTCGTTAGCCGAGTTAATTATCGAATGCAATCGAATCGACCGGATGACGGAACACGAACGGTCGAAGAATATCAGGCGTGCAAGAATTTCACGTTGGCGGCCTTGGATTGAAATTAGATTACGCATAGCGGCGAGCTTGATAGATATTCTTATCTTTAAATATAACCAAAGTAGATTGAGTGTAAAAGTAAGAGATCTATGAATCAACGGGAACGAATATAAGCGAGCGAAGGATCGAGACGCGATCAAGGTTTCATTTGTCGATCCACTGTGTCGTCCCATCTAGGAAAATTTAATCTCTTGTCAATTTGATCTAGATGTGGAAAGATATCAATGGAATAATAGGAAATAGAACTTCGCGCGAAACGAGAAGTAGGTCTTGGCCACCATTCTGGACGAAAATAAATTTTTCACTAACCCATCGACGGGTTTCGAGGGGTTAATCGATGTTTTTTTTTTTTTTTTTTTTTCACTTCGAATGGCGCCACGTCACGCAGATCACGAAATTAACGGGGGTAATAACGCGTCGATTTACAAATCGCCAAATTTGCAAAACATGTTTGATTTTGAAGAGCGTTCGAAACATTTTTGGCCAGCTTTCAAAACTTCGATCGAGTACACAATGTCGATATCTGCTCAAATTTCTTGCAATTTTCGTCTGACTAATGCAGTTTATCTTCCCTCTTATTCTCTTTTCGCCAAATTGATCGCACAAATAGATTTTCGAACATCGACCCTTTAAGAAATTTACTGATCATTTTTCAACCGATAAAAATTTATCATTCCTAATCAAAAATGCACCTGAGAAATCTGTAAGAAGATAATGATGGAAAGATGACATTATGCCAGAGAAAGTTCCCAGTCTCCGCTGAATCATACACGAACAGTTGCAATATTGCGATATTACGAGGAGAATGCGTACAATAGATATATAGTACATTCATATAAATAAGGAAATGTTACGATACGTTCTTAGTGAGTAACAAATGAGATATCGTGAGAGAGATAAAGAGAAGAAATCACGAACCCGATGTCGAGATACGAGTCTCTCTCGGTTCTGGCAAGCCAAGCACTTTTCTAAATATACACGATCACCCCTCACCGCTCAATCTATCTTTGCGTATTAGAATCTATACCTAACGACCTGAACACTCGCGCTTTCCACGTCGTCGATATCCACGAATCCGCGATCTTATTCCAAAATGGACCGATCTACAATAATATTACGTCAGAAAATCTTCCCTCTCTTTCTTCCTTCGATTACCGAAAAAAATTTAACAATTTAATAAATACGACAATATAATAATTAAATCTAAAAGATTTAAATTTTCTCGATTTGCTCGATAGTTACTTCTCCTCGTGATTAGAACAAATAAACGCATCGTTCTTCAAATCGAGCGTGAAAATTTTACCTGGAACGAGAATAAGAGAAGATCGATACGTTCGAATCGGATGTTGCCGAATGATTTGTGGAAAAAGGTACATGGTTCATCACGGGCAAATAAGCAAAGCCGCTACGTAAATTTCGCGTTTTCGCGGAAACAAAAACATAAGAGTCAAAGGAGAAAAATGCCAGAGAACGTTTTAACGGAATAAGCGAGCTACACGAAGTTTATCTTTCCGTAATGGTACTCTGGTTTCGAAACTGCATCGCCAAATCCAATGCTTTCGTTGTTCGCGACGTAGATATTTTTCTCGCAACTCTGGAACGAATCTTCCAGAAACGGTTGCGTCGAATAGCGTCAATCAGATTTGTCTCAATTTCTTTATTGGTTATGCACGTTAAGGCGTTCGGTCTATGTCATACCAGCACTTCACACAAAATTTTATATGCACGATCGAGAAAAAAGAAAAAAAACTTTCGTTACGAAACGAATGATCCATGCCACTAAAATTTCACACGTCTTATGCTCGAAATATTTTTAGGTTGCTTTACTTTTAGCACGAAAGACGAAAAAATAAAGGTAATCCGTGACTCTTCCAATTTATTAGTTTTCATCCAAGTTTTCGAAGAATATTGTTTGTTTAGTAAGCTTACTATATATCTTGGTATATCTTTTTCATCTCGCAGTATCGTGTAATCGAATATTTCCATCATTATATTCTCGATACAAATCGATATATCATGATCGATATAAATACGGTAGACACGTGTGCAGATTCGCGTATAGAACCATCAATATTTTTACAGTGCTACCAACTGCGTTTGTTATCGTTCGCTGGTTAACGGTCGAGATGGCACTAGGCGCGTTCATGTTCCGCCATGAGGAATATCATTCCTTCCTTCCGTCAAGAGAAATAGAATTAAATGGGGGAAAAAAGACGTTTCGATGAGAATTGGAGTAATCACGAATCGTTTATTTGTACGTTTATCAGATTTTCCTGCGAGCAAGTGGACCCGAGTGGGCGAATGGCTCGAGTAATATGGAACAGCCGATCTAAACTTAGTCGTTGGTCCGTTCTGGAAATAGATGTTATGAGTGCGAGGACAAGACAAGATACCGGCCTCTATTATGCGTACGAACACGTATCGCGATCTGCTTTCGATTTTCCCTTCGATCGCGAAATTCTTTTAGAGCGACGATTCCTTCCTTTCCGACAAAAATTTCAAATGTGTCCGATGATGATGAAATAATTGACTATTTTCAATACGAACAATACGAATTTAAAAATACCTATGTATTATGTTTTCCTTCATCCGTTAATATTTTATTCACATTGAAACATTTCGAAACATTGCGTGCTTAACTTTAAAATACAGTAGACCGTCAATTATTTAAAGATTAGTTATTCAAATAACCGATTATTCAAACACAGAATGAGAATGTATTTAAACTAGCATATCTCCCAATGTTTATATTCTGAAACACGTATCCTGAAAATACACGTATTCCGAAAAACGATTAAAAATTTAATTGTAATGCAAATTCTCTTATTGTGAATTTTTTATTTAATAAATAATAATCCATGTTTGAAAATTATTCAGTTTTTATTTGCAAATTTAGTTTCTTATCGATTATTTGAATTTGTCTTTTAATCAATTCGATAATCGATATTTTATTATATATATATATATATAAATCTACTGTTTACAAGTTTCCATATCCTAACTAGACAGTTACCGTGCAAAAGTGTCAGCAGAATGTTTATAACGTCTAGCGAAGCATTTATTTAGCGAGCTGATATCTATTTTGGGAGAAATTGCATCTTGGAATAACGCGTTGGAAAGCAGCACAGTCAACAACGGATCATGTCGAGTTAAAATAACGTCAACGATTACCGAACATTTTGAAATGTTAACCATGTGTACAAAGCAAAGTATTCGAGAAATGAAAGGAAAAGAATTGAGAATGGAAGAAATTCGTAATCGAGTAAAATTTAATATATTTATCTTGTAATTGATTTGTAATCGATATAAGCAAGTAATTTTTTTTTTTAATTCGAATAAATTTCAAATCAAAATCAATGAAAAAAAATTCCGTTCCCGAAATTCATTTTTATGTATATACGAATGACAAATTCAAAAACCATTCTGCATTTCTTGCCTTTCTATTCTTAGAGTACTAAACTCCCACGCGGTTACTTAATATCCCAGACTCATACTACGTAAGTATTCACTGATTTACACAATTTGGTAATTTTATCATATAACAATATCATATGTACTTGAAAATTCTACTTCAAAATATATCACTCGTTTTAACTTTCACTTGTTTTCTTTTTATCAGAAATTATATCGATTTATCCTCGATGTTTTTTTTAAATATCATCCCCAGGTTCTTTAATATCGTATTAGCTAGTTATTTATTATATATCAACTTCCACATATCGAATTAGCGTATAAAAATAGATAATAATAAGAATAATTAAATACACTTCTGGTTTGAGGTTATGAAATCTAATGTTGTCACTACGTTCTCTTATTGTTTAATAATTATATACCTTGAATTCCGAAATCCGATGACTTGCAGCAATGGTATATTTGTTGTTAACGTAAAACGTCGAGATCGAGAAATCGTCTCGATATCGAGAGTGAACGAGACGATCGGCACAATTCCAAAAAGCAGGCAATCCTCGATAATCTCGAAATAACGAGAACCTCACTCCTTCTCTCGCGTAGCATTACAACGACACATCTTCCCTCCATCTTCGTCGTATAAGAGACGTATCTATATTTCCTCCTCTTCTCACCTATACATAGTTGCACGATTATTTTTGGATGTGGCGCGACAAAGAAAATGTGATTTCTGAGTGCATACGAATGACCAAGAACGCTAATCGATGTGTCGGAAAGAGAAAGATCGTAGAAAAGTTGGATCGAGAGAGATGCGAGTGTATACGCGCGAGTTTGAGAAGGAAAAGAAGAAGGGAAGAGAAATAGAGGGAGAGGGAAAAAGAAAGAGAAAGGATAAACGAAAGATAAAGATAGAGACGAAGGGAGGAAGAGAGTGTGGAACAAGGAAAGCAAATATCGTGAAAACGGTTAGCGCCGTCGGCGTAACCTGAGAGCTTTTCGGACCCTGCATCCATATATGTCCGCCTCATATACTCTTTCTCACTCGCACTATATTCAATCCCGTCGTGCCTTCTCGCTTCCACTTATCAATCAAATAATCTGTCTTCGCAATTCTTTTTCCCTTATTTTTCTTTTACATTTATATATTATTGATCTATTAGATTATAATTTACTAATTATTTATTTTATTTTTTTTTTTATTTGCAATATTTTTCCTTTTTTTTTATATTACCCATGCATTGTTAATGTATCCTTTCATATGTATGCATACTATTTCTTACAAATATCAAATCTATATACATTTGCGTAATTTATTGTTGCATATATTTATTGTATATTTTTTTCTAAATCTATAGAATAAATTTATTATTGATGCTAATACTAATACATTTTTATAATCGATAAATTTTAATTGATTAATTAATTATTTTTCGTGCGAAGGAAATTGTTTTACCGTAAAAATAATTACATCCACAAATCAACAAGACAAGATATAGAAATTTTTCGCATTTTAAAAATTAATTAAGGTAAACATTTTATGTAAACATGAATAACAAAAAAGGAAAACAAAATAAAAGAGTATAATAAATTTTTCTTATAATTATTCATCGAATCAAATATTTCATAATAATTCAAATAAAGATAAACAAGTATTAAAAATATAAAATTTTAGATTTTCTTTATGATTATGACATATTCTGCTCTAAATTACAGACGAGATAAAAAATAGACTTCATATTAATATTTCATGTACTGAAATTTATCGATCATGCAAGGAATCAAAGATTTTGATAAATCATCTATTGATTTTAGAAATTATATCACAAATATGATATCGCCGTTACATTATATGGAATTTTTCACATTTTGAAATTTCAATCTTAAAAAAAGTTAGAATGCTTTTCCATAATACAGATAAAAAATAGAATAGTGGTGAAAAATTTCATCTCATATTAAAATACCGATTATAAGTAAAATTAATGTTTCTTATTCACTTTAATATATTATAATCTAAATACATCAAATTTAAATTAAAAGTATTGAAATATTTAAAAAAAAAAAGAGATTTTAGAAAACGATATCAGTAATCAAATCCCATAAATTATCTACACGTCATTTGTGAACAATACATGAAAAAGTAAAATAAGTTATTAAAATTAATTTAAATATTAAATAATTTAAAAAAAAATTTTTAACAAAAAATCATAAACAAAACAATAAAGTTAATTTGATATTTAACCGTTTCAGAGAATAAAGAAGGATAACAAATAATATAAGAGACAGAAATAGGGTAAAAATTAGGAAATTAACGCCATCTCTAGAATATTGCAGGTAACACGTAGTAGATAGAAAAGAAAAGTAAACGACAGGAAAAGGATAGACATATAATAAGAATTGACCATCAACGCCATTTTTTTCAAGTAGCAAAATTTTTCTAAAAGTTATTAAGAAATGACGCTGATTGTTAATTCTTATTCTACTTTATCCTTTGAAAATTTTATTTCCAATTATCAAATTTTTATTCTATATTGTATCACTAACCTTGAAATTGACACTAAAGTGATACAAAAGAGGTTTTGTGTTATAAATTCATTAAATTCACAATCATTACATTTTTAATATAAAATTAAATTACTCATAATTTGAAAAATAAATCCTATAAATAATATTTCTCTATTTATGTTTGTCTTTATTTAAAATCAGTTCTTTAAAAAGATGAAAAACCATATCCTATACTAAAATAATAATGAACATTAATTAGTTATAAGTTTTCAAATGAATAATAATAAGAAAGGTCATTAAAAAAAACATGAATAATATACATACGTACAATACTATTTATACAGAGATGTATGTAAATAAACATAATTTGATGAATAACGTACAATTAAGTATTGTCATCAAAGCTAATTCTTAAAGTTATGCTTACAAAATACATTAAACATGTGCAATTTGTAACAATATATGTATTTAACTCTTAATTAGAGCTCTTTATATACATTTCAAGAAATCGGTGCAATAAGTTGGATCGTATGAGAAATTAACACTTCAAAAAGTGTTTTATAATATAATATTTTGGTTATAAAATATCATTTTGTTTTCAATGATTACAAATTTGTAATATATTTTTTTAATAGCATTTTATGAGTAAAAATTCTAAAATACAAATTTTATGTATAAAGAATCATCGATTCAAATTTGACACTGTGGCATATTTTATAAATATATTTTTCTACATTCAGTTTAAATTCATTTAATTGAATTTCATTTCCAATGATTTTCTAAATCTAAAATTTATATTTTTGGAATCTATTGATTGAATAATTATCAAAAAAAGAAAATAAATAAATAAAATATTTTTGATTGTTCAAAATGAAATTTAGCCTATGATTTCAAATTGGATACCGATACATTAATTTTATTTTTAAATTCGAACAAAATTTTTAAATGCGTTATACAATAAAGCAGCCGCCACAAAAATTATTATATAAAATAATGGATTGCACCGATCTTGATATTCAGAAATCTAATATTTACAAAAATGAACATGCGTATACATCGAATTTCGCAAAGATATTGCGATAAAACGAAAAATATATAAAAATTTATACAATACATATTCGATACAAAATATTAACCGATAGATAAATGAATTAGTTTTAAATGATTCGACGTTTTTAATCAAGAATACAATCGATCAATTAATTAGTCGCAATTCAAAATCAAATTAAAATTTAAATTCATTTCACATTGATTATTGATAGAAGGCAAAAGCACACCAAGAAATTTGAATTTGAATTTGAATTTGAATTTAAATACAATAAAAAATGATAAATAAATAAAATTTTACACAAAAATTAGTTTTCTAATTGTAATTTTCTTACAGATTTTTTTTCTTAATTTCTTTCTATAACAAAATTATTTTATTATATTTGCAATTTACGCAATTGAAAATTTATTCAACTGAATAATTTTCTATTTATCTATTTTCGACTTACGTCATGAAAAAATATATCTTTTTGCACGTTATAAAATTTTTTTCAAAACGATAAGAGCTTCAACAAAAATTATGGATAAAAGAGAACAACTATGTTTGTCGTGCTTTGAATAAAGAATTCATATAATTACAAAAGCGTCTGATTTTATCTATTTCACATGATGATGATAGACGCATGATACAAAATATTGTTATTCTAAAAAAATTATACTTTAAAACAATATTCTTTGAGAATTTTGTTATCGATATTCACATTAGATCCATTTACGATGGTTAATTAATTTATCGATTGAATATTAAATGCACAATTATTTTGATATTCGATTACTAAAAGATATATTTAGACAAAATTAACTAGATCTCGAATTTGCACAAAGTCTCTCAAAAAAAGAATAGAAAGAAAATCAATAATAAATTATTCCCTTTCGTTGTAATATTTAATCAGAATAATACATGATAAAAAAATTTATCGATATTTTATCATGAGCGAAGAAATTATCGCAAAAATGAAATGTATACCGGTACATATCGTGCGAAAAAAAAACAAAACATCTAGTTTCTAAGTATTCACGTAAAATACGAAACACGACGCAAAAGGATCACGACGACGATAATTGAAAGTTACACAACAAGTTGTCGTAATATTTAGCAATGTTAGAGAATAGTTTCCTGCAAAATCCTGCGACTTTCGGTTCGTCGCACACGCTATGCGCAACCTCTAATGGGAGGACGAGGAAATTCGCCCAAATCTTCTCACTATTGTTTCGCCGTATTTTTACACCGCTGTTACATTCCTTAAGTTACATAACCTGCACGAATGTTTGGCAGAATCTTTATCAAATCTGCATCAAATATCGATCATAATTTATCATTAACTTTCTTTTCCGTGTCGCAAGATAATTTCAAGATAGCTTTGAAAAAGATATAAATTCTTTCAACGCACAATAAAAGAACGAGCGCGATATATTAAATTTAAAAAAAGAAATATAATAGAAATTATCGATGACGCACACGTCACGCGACGCGCGCAACGTCCTACACTTTCTCTCGCATCGTCGTGCTCGTCCTTGATGCGCATAATTTTCGCTATAGTTAACAAGATTACTGTATAGTCTACTAGAACAAGAAACTTTTTTCCAATCGATTCCAATACGTTCGCACTTTGAAATAATTCGTACTATTTTTTCTTTTTTTGCTCTCTCTCTCTTTTTCTAGTATTTGTTAAACATTCATATTGATCAAAATTTTGAAGAGATCACATGTGCGCGAATCTATATTGGTTAGAAGAGTTTCGAAAATTGTTGTTTGAAATCTGAAAGGTTTGTGCGCATGCCAATTACGCACGTTCAGCGCTACAGCGCGTCGTACGTAAACGTTCGCGATGTTCAATCCGAATAAATCGACCGAGACGTAAGGATTCTGTCTATTAATAGCGAGATAAAAAGGAGCACCGCGCATAGCCGACAAATTTAATCAAACGAGGCGGGAGAGAAATTGCCGTTATAATTTTTGCACGATGTCAAATTTGTCCTTGAAACCGATCGATTCTTTCTTCGGATCGTATTTCTTGCGGAGAGCTAGCTGGGCCCTAAGCTCTTTGGCACTCATCTTCAGATTCAAACCCTGCCGTGACTCGTTGTTACCGGCAACGTTCCCGTTCCCTGTTCCATGCACGTGCGCCATCGTCGTTGTCGTATCGTTCTTAATACTGTTCCCGTTCTCTTGGCCAGTTTCTTCGCGTTCGCTCTCGTTTTCGTTATCGTTCTCGCTTCTGGTCGATGTTCTCGTTGCACTTGCCGACACCGTGCTGCTCTCGCTGTGCAACGTATCGTTCGATCCGCTTGATTTTTGTGCGGTCTGAAAATAAACATTCCTTTTATTTCCTTATCTGTAATATATATATATATATATACGTATATCGTTATTTTTCTTCTCTCTCTCTCTCTTTCTCTCTATTTCTTTTTTTTTTTTTATATAACGAACAAAGAGAAACAAAGAAAAATTCAAGAGGGGAACGAAAGATAATGGAAGAATCGCTCGTGTCACGTATCGATCGCGGTGAAAGAAAATATCAACTGAATTTTTCACCGTGACACGTATAGGCGAGCGAGACACTTTTATTTTTAATATCACGGAAATATTTAGAGTCAACGGAAAGTAAAAGCAAAAGGTAATTAAGAAGTAGGATATTTTTTTTTTAAAACCAATAAATTTTGGAAGAAGAAGGGAGTCAAAAAACGATGGGCAAATTTATCTAAGAGATTCAAAATGACCT